>NC_056743.1:1775334825-1775627325 GCF_019279795.1 Protopterus annectens
GCGCTCCAACTGAGAATCGAATGGGAGAACCTCTTGCTGTGAGGTGACAACGCTAACCACTGCACCACCACGGCCCTATATTATAATAAAATAGTTAAAAAACTGTCAGAAAGTTAACTCTGCGCGAATGCACTATATACAAGAAACAAAAAAAAAATGAATAAAAATGGTTTTACAAATTCGTTAATGAGATGAGTCACAATAATTTCCAAAAATTATGAAACCCAGGTTGTTTTCCAAAGCAACAAGCCTTTATTCGTCACAGACAAGGGCTCCTCACGTACAAAAAATCAGAAATATTTTAACAATGTTAAACAGTTCAACTTTTATATACTTAGAAGTAGATGTGGAAAATATTTTTATTGTTTAATATTAAACCAGCCTATTCATAGCAAGCAATGTAAACAAAGCTGTAAAAGTGCATTTTAGAATAGCAAGTACCCACCCCCACACACTATTACTAATTAGGTCAAACTAAATCCTAGTTAAGGAAAACACTACCTATTTGCAACCCCCATTCCAAGATCAGATATTAAGAACAGCATAACTTATACAAAAAAAGATATATATTAAAAGACATGTAAGTAAAATTGTTTTTGGCTAACTAATGCAATAAAGTCTTCATCAGTTCTTTGACGAGAACTAAAATCAAGAAAAAAAACATAGCTATCTGACCATAAACATAATCAAACTAGAACACTATAAATATAAAAATACACCTGTCTAATAATATGTAGCAAAGATCCATCCATGTGTATTAGTGTTTATAAAACACTAAGTTACTAACAGGTCATACATAATGCCAGTGCTTTGCAAAGAAAAAAAAAACGTCATGACAGTTTTCATGTTTACAGCCCCCAAAACATGTTTGTACAATGAAGACTAGTAGAAAAACCACACAAAAAATACAGAAAGCAGCGGATGATGTAAAGTAGTAATGTAAAAAGTGTGCACACATGTGCATGAGTGCCCAACAGTATGGTAAATGGGGGAATTATACCAATAGTACGTGGTAATAGTGGCAGGAAAAAATGTGTGTTATGATTTACCGATTAAATCTCTGGTGTGATTCAATAAATCTAATAAATGTAATAAAATAAATCTAATCAAAGCATATCTGATGGCTGTGTATATATCATGTGAATGTATGCATCATATATATATATATATATATATATATATATATATATATATATATATATATATATATACACACACACACACACACACATACAGTGGATATAAAAAGTGTACACACCCCTGTTAAAATGCCAGGTTTTTGTGATATAAAAGAATGAGGCCAGAATAAATCATTTCAAAACTTTTCCCACCTTTAATGTGACCTATAACCTGTACAATTCAATTGAAAAACAAGTAAATCTGTTAGGGGGAAAAAATATAAAAAATAAAAAAACGTACAATATGCTGGTTGCATAAGTGTGCACACCCTTAAACTAATACTTTGTTGAAACACCTTTTGATTGAATTAAAGCATTCAGTCTTCTTGGGTAGGAGTCTGTCAGCATGGCACATCTTGACTTGGCAATATTTGCCCACTCTTCCTTGCAAAAGCCCTCCAGATCTGTCAGATTGTGAGGGCATCTCTTGTGCACAGCCCTCTTCAGGTCACACCACAGATTTTATTGGATTTAGGTCTGGGCTCTGTCTGGGCCATTCCAAAACTTTAATCTTCTTCTAGTGAAGCCATTCTTTTGTTGATTTGGATGTATGCTTGGGGTCATTGTTGTGTTGAAAGGTGAAATTCCTGTTCATCTTCATCTTTCTAGCAGATGCCTGAAGGTTTTGAGCCAAAAGTGAATGGTATTTGGAACTGTTCATAATTCCTTCCACCTTGACTAAAGCCCCAGTTCCAGATGAAGAAAAAAAACCCCAAAGCATGATACTGCCACCACCACCATGCTTCACCGTGGAGATGGTGTTCTTTTGGTGATGCATAGTTTTGTTTTTGCGCCAAACGTACCTTTTGGAATTGTGGCCAAAATGTTTAACCTTGGTCTCATCAGACCATAACACATTTTCCCACATGCTTTTGGGAGACTTAATGTATTGTTTTGCAAATTTTAACCGGGCCTGAATGTTTTTCTGTGTAAGAAAAGGCTTCCGTCTTGCAACCCTAACCCATAGTCCAGACATATGGAGAATACAGGCGAATGTTGTCACATGTAGTACACAACCAGTACTTGCCAAAAATTCCTGCAGCTTCTTCAGTGTTGCTGTAGGTCTCTTGGCAGCCTCCCTGACCAGTTTTCATCTTGTCTTGTTATCAATTTTGGTGGGATAACCAGTTCTTTGCAACGTCACTGTTGTCCCATATTTTCACCACTTTTTGATGACTGTCTTCACTGTTATCCATGATACATCCAGTGCTGTGGAAATGTTTTTGTATCCTTCTTCTGACTGATACCTTACAACAATGAGATCCCTTTGATGCTTTGTAAGCTCTTTGCGAACCATGGCTTTTGCTGTAGCAGGCAAGTGAGTAAATGTCAGGAAAATCCTACTAGGACAGCTGAACTTTATTTGGGGTTAATCAGCGTCCCTTTAATTGATGGCAGGTGTGTGCCCAAGAAGACTGAATGCTGTAATTAAATCAAAAGGCGCTTCAACAAAGTGTTAGTTTTAAGGGTATGCACACAACAAAGTATTAGTTTAAAGGTGTGCACACTTGTGCAACCAGCATATTGTACATTTTTTATGTTTTGTATTTTTTACCGTAACAGATTTCTTTGTTTTTCAATTGAGTTGTATAGGTTAAAGTTTTGAAGTGATTTATTGTGGTGTCATGTTTTTATATCACAAAAACCTGTCATTTTAAGAGGGGTGTGTACACTTTTTATATCCACTATATATGAAAATGTAGTGTGTGTGTGTGTGTGTGTGTGTGTGTGTGTGTGTGTGTGTGTGTGTGTGTGTATGTAGATGGGTGCTCTGCATTTGTCCGAATTTACGTTTGTTCGACAAATGCAGGGATGTAATTTAATTTCAACAGTGTGGATGGCTGAATGGTAAATATGTTGATGGTACGGAATGTTGATACAGGTAAATGGGCTGTGGGGATGAGAGCATAAATATTTGTGTGCGTGTGTGTTTGTATGTGTGTCTGTGTGTTTTTAAAACAGGGACATCAAAACAGGCACCTAGCATACCATAGAAGCTTAGCAATGGTCTTCTCCGCTGCATCAACCAGACACATACATGCGTACAAACACAAACATATATACTTACATACATACAAATATACCAAAACACTTGTTTCAATAATAAGTTTCCAAGCTGGTTTTAAAAATATCTAAACTAGTAGTTATGTATTTATTTATTTATTTGTTTACCGGGATGGTCCGTCTGGGTCCGAAGAACCCATTATCAGTGGAGGGTTTACCAGGCTGGTCCGTCTGGGTCCGAAGCACCCATTTTCAGTGGAGGCCTGGGGAGAAAAGATCCTACAGTACAAACAGCAGAGCTCCTTGTTAATTCTTGCAGTTACAAGAAAAGACACAAAAAGCTTACTTAAATGTAATTTGGTAGTCTGTTCTATGCATCAGCTGTTCTATCAGAGAACCAGTTAGTACACTTCTCATTCCTATAGAATCTTCTACATAGGTTGTCTGATGATTCTCTAGTACATTTTGATAACCCCAAACGTTCCCAGAGGTTTTTGTCTTAAATGCCCTATATTCCCGAATAAGATCTCCTCTTAAATATCTATAAGAGACACTGTACAAGTTCAGATATTTTAGTCTTTCATAATTTAAATTTTCACATCCATGGATGCCCTTGGTATATTTCCACTGTGCTCTTTCCACTTTACTCATCCTTGTTGTCTTATAAGGTTGCCATATTGTTATTCCTTTCTCATGTTTGAGTCTAATGTAACTAACAAATAAGGACTTCACCATTTATGATTTCCTAGACTTTATAAATCGTTTTGTACAACCTATAGTTCTGTAACTATCATTAACCAATTGGTTGATATGATTAGAAAAACTCAAAGCTGGATCTACCCATATACCCAGGTCATTAAATGAGTCTACAGTTTCAGTCACTGTATGCTGTATTAAATGTTCACCTTTCAGTTTATATCTCCCAAATCTCATTGCTTAGTATTTGATGTATTTGTCAACATATTATTCTCCTGTGCCCAAATGCTCAATTTAGTCAAGTTCTTTTGCAAACATGCCTTATCTGTAACCAATATAATCAGTTTTCTCAATTTCAGGTCATCTGCATATAGACTATAGAACATCTCAGATGAAAAATTTAGGTCTGAAAGATACGTTCTAAACAAGGGCCTAGGACAGAGCACACTGATTGCAACCAAGAATTTCACCTGTCCAATTGCTGTATGATACTTGCCATGTCCTGTTTGAAAGCCATGCAGCTATCCATCTTATCAAGAGTACATCGAAACCTAGTTGATCTAATTTATTGATTAGTGTTTTGTGTATGACCCTGTCAAATGCTAAAGTTAAATTTATATAAATTACATCACAGCACAATTTTTCATTCATAGCTGTTGTTATATTGTTATAGAACATCACGTTACAGGTAGTAGTAGATCTATTTTCAGCATATGCATGCTGATATATGGTTTCAAGTCCCAACCTATCCAATTGTGACAGTAACTTATCCAGTATTACCTTCTCCATTATTTTTCTACAAAATGAAGGTTGACTTGAGGGTCTTTATGAATCTGGGTTTGTTCTACACCCCTTTACTTTAAAGACAGTAATAAGCGCATGTCTCCAATCTAGAGGAATCTCCCCATGTTTATGTGACCCAGTAAATAATAGATAATGGTGCTGTAAGTTCTTGCTGAAGTGTACTCAAGTCATTGTTACTAATTCTGTCTCCTCCCTTTGCTTTGTTTGGATCCACTTTGCGCAGTTCTTTTTCAATATAATCTAATTTGATTCCAGTTTCTGCAGTTACCTGGATGTCACTAGGGCAACTTATCACCCCCTTTGTGGAGCCAAACTGTTTTGCATAAGATTTTATAAATGTATCCATAATGTGTTGTGTCTGATAATAAATTTTAGAATCTTCACGTAGTATATCAATTTGTATGTCTTTACTCTTTCCACATCTTATGTATCTGTAAAAAGGTTTCCTATGATGCTCAATATATTTATATACATTTTCTTCAACTTTTGACACAGTAGATCACTATTGAGCATTTTCTCCTTCAGCTAACATTCTTCATTTACTGATATGGATTTAGGAAGAGCTTCTGTGAGAACCTTTTACCTGCTCCAGAGAAGGAAATGGCTTGCTTCTGTTAGCTTGAGTTTCAAGGGCTGAATAAACAGAAGGGCTGCCATAGGGTTATTGTGTTTGTGTGTGTGTGTGTGTGTGTGTGTGTGTGTGTGTGTGTGTGTGTGTGTGTGTGTGTGTGTGGTTGGGTCCTTCTTG
This sequence comes from Protopterus annectens, assembly GCF_019279795.1. Lineage (NCBI taxonomy): Eukaryota > Metazoa > Chordata > Ceratodontiformes > Protopteridae > Protopterus > Protopterus annectens. The sequence continues at coordinate 1,775,340,256 of NC_056743.1, forward strand.
GGGTTAGTTGCACATTGCAGTAGCTGAATTGATAGTGAGAATGACAGCTGTATGCCCAAGGACAACTGTAATGATGTAGAATGCAGGTGATTAGTTCTGGGGTCAGATTGTTCTACAGCCACATTTGGACATAGCATGCCAACAACCCCAGTGTCACAGTTGGACTCTCTGTAGATGTCCTCAGTACTATCTGTTAGCATGATGACTGTAGTAGGAGCTCTCTCTCTCTACTGTTGCACAGTATATGTTGTGCATGTGTTGTCTTCAATGGCATGGGTGGTGTTTCTACCATTGCACCTTTGTTACTAGACAACAGGTTTCATAAGTCCAGAGTTTATTTTTTTACTGAAATCTAAATGTGACCTTAAATTCTGCTATCTCCCCAATGCCTGATCCTACTATTTTTGGATTGCTGACTTCTTTTGTGCCCTTCCAGCACCCCCATTACATATGATGTGGTAATCGATATGAAAAGCATTTACAGGCTTACATTTGCATTCCCTGGTATTGATACCCAATTAAACAACATGTAATCATTAGCCAGCAGAATCCCACCTCAGGCATCCCTAGGTGTTTTTGTGACATTGAAGAATAGCTCTTCCTCACCAGAAAAGGTGAGTTAGGCATTATTGTTTTATCATCCTTGCCAACTTTCAGGGTACAAATTTTCTAATCATACTTTGATCACCATCGGGATAGGAAGGCCCTCTACTCCTGCTGTATCGAACTGCCACAGCACATTTCCTAGTATTTTGTACAGGGACATGTGTTTAATTCTGCTGGACATAAGACCCTTGTAGAGTTGAAGCATATCCTTATTTAGATTACCCACATCATGGTGCTGTGTGGGCCCTTTGTGTATCAGACCATCACTAGAGTAGAAGTTTTTAATCCTGACCAGCCATGCCAGCTGTCACTAACTGCTTTTTTCTTTCTAGTCAGCTTATGTCTTGTTTTCTGTGACTAGTCTCCCTCATCATTTTTTTATTTTTTTTTATTTATTTAACATTTGTTGACCGGGAAAGTCCGACTAGGTTTCACAGAGCCTGTTTTCAGCGGAGGCCTGGGGAGAAATGCTCCAGATGCATGTCTTTGGAAGGAGGATCTGTAAAACGCCCACCAAGTCCTAGAAATAGGCACGCTGAGCTGAAATGTGTCACTTTGTGTATTCAAGTGATGCATGAAGGTGCTGTAACTTTTGTGTACTCTTTTAAGGACAAAACTAGCAGTCAAAGAGGACTTTAAGGAAACCAGGGTGAGCCTAGCTACATTTAGAGTGCAAAAGTGTTACTGCTGATAGAAGTGGGAGATTCCTGAAGGAGAGGCTTAGAAGCAGTCTTTAGTGGGTCGATTGGAATGACAAGGTATTTCTACATGCTGAAATGGAAAAGTGTTGCCTTGAGTTTGTGAAGCTGGTCTCCAGTCTGAGAAGAACAAATTGTCTGTCTGATGACTTATGCTAAAACTGAAGGGACTTAACTAAGTTGTGCTTTCTATCTGTAAGTCCTGAACTGTTTGTTTGAAAAATGAAAGAACAATACAAAATATGTACCAGAAAGCTGATCTACGAAAGTGCCTTCACTCACTATTTAGATTGTTGATTTCCTGAAAGAACTGTCTATGAAAACTGTATTCTGATTTATGGGTTTCCTCAAGAAGGAGAAAAATGTCTGTTATTTTTTCCCTTGAGTTTTGAAGTTTATAGATTTGTTTTTCTGACTTGTTTTCTTCTACATGCTGAACAAATTTATTACATTATAATCTTTAATTGTTTAGTTTATTTCTATTTCCAAAAGGTTGACAAATTGTGGTGCATGCAAACAAAGAAAATATAAGTAGAACATTTTCAAGATTTCTTTCCTGGCATACAGCTGCAAAATGCATTCATTTAAACAGAGCTATTTTCATAAAGTCAGACTAGAGGGTTATATGATGAATTGGTGATGAACTGAGCCATTGAATAACAAAACATGATAACATCATGTAAAACCCATTAAAATACGTAATAAAAAGATGAGTGCAAACATTGTGCTTGATCTGTTGAGGAGGATAAAACAAAACATGATAGCTTCAAGTAGAACACATTAAAAAGTGCCTAACACAAAGTACAAGTGCAGACATTATAATCAGCCTTTCCCTTTTTAATGTGAGCATGCATAATTCTTAACAAGTATATCCTAATTATCAAGGGAGCACCAAATCATGTGGTGCCTAGACATCTTTGATCTTGTTTTATGTAATGTTGTCCAAAAAATGACTTCATTTTTTTAACTGTTTGTAAAACCGTACTTGAAGCAAACATATAATTTCCCACCTACACTTTGTATTAAAACTCTGCGTTATGCTATTTTATATCGAAGTGACAACACAAAGAAAGTTTATGGATTCACTCTGTTAAACTACATGGAGATGTGTTTTACCTTCTTTATTGTTTGCATTATGTTCAGTTTTATTCTTAATGGTGGTGTTGATAAACTATCAAGGCTCTTCTTACACGATCAGTGCCACTGACTGATTATAAAAGTAAAGATAATGCAGATAATGTTTAGTTGAATAATAATTAGGGGCATCGATCATATACGGCTGTTGTTAGATGATCAGTACCCCTGGTTTTATTACAAAATTAGGTATAATACAAAAATAAAGGCTGTAAAATGCAGTTCTGTACACTTTAACAGAGTGTATCACTGAGCTCTCTCTCTGTGCTGTATTTGGGACCTGTAAGAGTGTATTGCAATGTTTGATCACAAAAAAAAAAAACAGATATGGAAGTGAAGTATTTGTTTCAAGTACACTTTTACAAAGAGATTTTTTAAAAAACTAAATGTTTTCTTCTACAAACTGTACAAGGGATTTCATACATTCTTGGCACTCCATGAAGTGGCTCAGTCTCATTAAGTTGACTTTTACTGACACTTCACCTTGTCTTCAGGAATGGCTTAGCTATTGCAGTTTATAAGTAGTGGATAGTGTTGGACAAGAGTGTTTGTTTGTTTTTAGAGGAATAAGTTGGCTGCCATTTGGTCTTGCTCTTTGTGAAACCCATCCTTTTTCATACACAGTTGACCTGAACCTGTTGTATGCACCTATGCAAAAAAGCTTGCATATTTTATGCACAGGCATTTCAACTGTTATTGACTGGTCAAAGAAAATATTTCAGATTCATTCCTAAGGCAGGTGAGCTTGCATACGTGTGTGTGTGTGTGTGTGTGTGTGTGTGTGTGTGTGTGTGTGTGTGTGTGTGTGTGTGGGGAGAGGACTATAACGGTTAGAATAAGAACATATATATTTTTTTACTCTTGGTATTTAATAGAAGTTCTCATATCTTGCACAATACTGCTGCAACTGTTTGAGAACTTTGCTATCATTAAGGACTTGTAAACAGGTAGGTGTTATATCACGATACAGAATGGACCCTTTTTAACTATTGCCTAGGCGAAAGTCAAATATTAAAAATCATGAAATGGATGCAGTATTACATGAGAGAGAGGAATATGAAGTAACATGCCATATTACACAGGCTAGTTAGTTAATTTATATCATATTGCAAACCATGGAAACATCATTCTCTTGTGATGGAGTCTCTCTTGAGGAAGCAGGTTTAACACTGAGTATAGAAGTAGCAATCATTACTCATTTTGTCTACTGTGTGGCAGCACCGTTGCAGTCAAGGTGTGCCTTAGCATTATTTAAGTGGGATAGAGAGACTAAGGGATTCCTGCTTGGGCTGACAAAGTTGCCATGGGATTTATTTACTACAAGGGAGTGGATTGGAGAACATCAGGCCATTTTTATCCATGACTTATGTTTTGTCAAAGTAAAACGTTTTACTAGTAAAGTAAGGTAAATGCAGTGCAGCAGATAAAAAATACATTCTAGGTTAGCAGCGGAAAGTTTCAATACAGAGCTGGTGGGAAACGTTCAGGTAACAGACCAGTGTACTCAGAAATATAGCTAGCTGGAACAAACAACATATAAGCATTGATCGTGTTTCTGCAGTAACTGAAGGACAACCTTGTATGCAAGCATGCTGTACTGTGGGGGAGGAGGTGGAGATGCATTATTGCCATAGTGTTAGAGCACTGTGTTATGTTTTCTAAGTGATATCTGAGTACATTTACGAAGTTTGACTGAATGGGATAAAATCTAAATGCCTGAAACTGTAGATAGGAATAGCTTTACTGCTACAACAGAGGGAGAGAGTTGGAGTGGTTAAGCACAGCCCAGAGACATGTCTAGGGACCTGATTAGTTACTGTAAAGTTAGGCTGAAAGCCATAAATGGTAGTAATTCAAGGTGAAGTAGTTTATATATGGTACATGTAGGTAGAGCAGCTCATTTTGAGATAGGAACCCTGATGACTCCGGCACAGTGAGAGGCAGTGGTATTCTGTATGGAGGGAATCCAGTATGAGTCTGCAGATTTGACTTAGGTGGGTTTGTAGCTTTTGTGATAGTATGTAGGTTCATACTAACCTAATGACCACCTGAGCCTGTATAAGCCCAACCTCACAACCCAATCTAATTTTGTCCCCTTGTAACATGGTTATCTAAATTTGAGGGGTATGCTAGTTAGGGGGTTGCTAAAAAGATATGTGGGGGTTATGTTAGGGAATGTTTACTGTTGGCCTCTGTCTACAGGAGACATGGGGAACCAGCTAGGGGTGAATTTACAATTTTCCATCCAATGTTAGTTAGGGAATGTTTACTGTCAGTTGCTGTCTATAAGAGACATGAAGGCCATGTAATTGAGAGTACCACCAGTAGATCTAGATAAAAGTTGTGGGATTCTTGTGACGTAGATGGTGACCTGTAGCTTGCTAAAATGTGGTAAGGGACTTAACCAGCCTTGAGGTATATTTGTTGCTAAGGTAGATCGAGACCCCTCCACCTTTAGTCCCTGTCTGTGCAGCTGATGGTCTGAATGTGTGGAAGGCACTGAAGCTTTGCACTGCTGGAGTACTTTCTGCGGCTTTAGCCATTTTTACTCACATGCTGACCTACTATGTTGTTGTTGTTTGTCTTTCGGCTTTTCCCGGTTAGGGGTCGCTACAGCGCAACTCCGGTCCGCTAATGATTGGCAGTTGTTTTTTTTTTTTTAATGGTGTCGAGTTGCCAGCCTGATGCCCAACCTTCAACGAAGGTATGCCCATTCACCACATGTCTTTCGAACGCCCACTTGACTGCGGGGAGGACATGGACAATAAGCTGCAGTATCTAATCTGTCTGGCTTGTTGCATCAGCTTGAATTTTCTGTTAGTAAACTCTTTTTTGTTCTTTAGCCGTGACAGTATTGTTAAAAACAGAGGCCACAGCATTTATAATCAGCCTTGGAGGGAGCTTGACTGTGTTGCAAAACCTCTTGGCTCTCTTTTTTTCTGGTATGCACAGATCTGTTTTACTGATTGGATTGCTATCCTGGGCTCTGTTTAATTAAAGCTATATCATTTTCTTTGCCATTTTGGCTCACATGCTGACCTGATATGCTGTGGACAGCAAGCTGCCCATCTGATTTATCTGTCTCCTCCCACTCCTTTGCTGTTTTTTTAAAAACCACTGTCACTGGCTTTTGCCCCTTATGGTAATGTGACTACCAAAGTCCCCCCCCTTTCGAGTGTTATTGTCAGTTGTGTAAACTGATTATGTACTGTTCCTACCCATTATTTTACATAGATATGTCATACTGAGAGCCCACTCAGCAAATAAGTATTGCTGTTTAGCTAACCTCCTTTTCTACAAATCTTCATTTTTCACAAACCTCCCATCTCCTTAGCATCTTGGCCACACTCTGAGAAGATCCTGAATAAACACTGTGCCATCCTTGGCAGATAAAATATTTATTTTCGTGTTTTGCATTCATTTAATTGCTTTATCTGCCGATTTTTGCACTTTAAATCAGTTTCAAGTGCACTGACAGTGTACTGTTTGCTGATCACAGAGACCTGTACTTTTGAGTAGCTTTACTGGCAGTGTTACTGTGTAACTTGCTACATTGTATTTTTGTCTGTAATTAATTGCTGTATTCCTGCAGTTTTTGGCCCTGCGAAAGGGATTCTACACAGTTTCCTTTGTTTTAAGTGCCTGTATAAATTTGGTGCGTTTGAAAGACTCTTGGCTGATTCCCACGAGCTCAGTGACTCTTGATGTCCTTACCTGAACCTCTGAAGTGATTTCCTTGCATCACGTGCCATCCAGGCATAAACTAAATACTTGTATTTAAAAATCGCACTTCCAGAAGACAGACATTTTACTGATCAGCTACTGATTTCTTGTTTTATTTGTACATTCATATGTATTTAAGGGTGAAATTACTGCATTTCCGACAACTGTTTTGCCATTGGTCTGATTGACTTGAAATTTCATTGTCTAGCTGGTTTGTTAAAGTTGTTTTATGGTAGCACACACACTCAAGTAATCCTGTCTGTGCTTCCACATTAAGAGGACCAGGATTCTCCATCTAGTGACAGTAGGCCATGGCCTGATCCACCCAAGTTGGAAAACAGAAAACTTTATCAGTAAAACCAGCACCAAGACTGCAACCTGCAACTCAGTAACACATTACACAAAGCCAAGCCCATAGCAGCCAGCCTGCTCACCAGACAGCACAAATACCACATCCCAGCTCCAGTCCCTAACCCAGGGACCACACCAGGAGACCTCTGCAAAACCCAGTCCTCAAACACCAACAGCCCACCCCAACACAGGTTCGGACAACATGGACACGCTTCCTCCAATTATATACGGAGCAAGCCAGGAAGACACTGGTATCCTGAGGCAATGTAGCAATTATACCACACCTACTGACAACCCTCCAGTCGCCAAGGAAATCAACACAGCACACGTGTGGTGAACAGACACAAATTCCCCAGAGGCAAAAATCAGACACACACACAAACAAGGCTGTCAAGAACACACACAAGACATCCACCACATACAGTGTCCACAGACATAGACCATCCCATGCTGAGGCACCAAAAAGCAATCCCCCCCAAACCTCAAATACCCCCAAAGCCTGCAAACAGCAATGCCTATCCCCAACAATCCCCAAAGCACACACACAAGAAGCAGCATCACATGCAAGCCCACACCCAGCATGATGACGTTAACAGTGAGGCTAGGAAAAACATTCTGCTGTGGGAATTTTTACAAGTGTCACATTAGATTTGGTTAAGGGGTGGGAAATCCTGTAGTTAGATTAATTTTTTGTGAAGTAGTTGAATAAAAGGGTGAGTACAACCGTAATAGCCTTAAGTTTTGTTAGCATTTTGGTGCCTCTGGCTTCATAGAGTATAGGGAAGTTTTCTTCTAGCTTGGAGTAACCTTGTTTAGTCTAGCTTGAGTTTTATAAAAAATCACTTTACTCTAGCAAAAGTTTATGGTTAGGGGTTATTCAGAAATACAGTTAAAAACTGGAGAGGTCATAGTTGAGACGTTAGATTGAGACTGAGAATGTGGTCTGTTCTTTCTGAAATCAAGTCATCTGTGCATAGGCAGGTGCAGGGTTTAACATTTAATGGGCTGCATGTTTTTACTTGTAGTTTGAATAAGAGGGGCCCAGTTAATGAACCCTGAAGCACTCCTCTGGATGTAGGACCTTGGGAGGAGAGGAGCTAGTCTATATGGATTTATAAAGACGAGACTGGACAGATAATGAGTTAGCAGATTTGTCCATGTCTTTTATTTTTTATTTATTTATTTAACATTTTGTTTACCGGGAAAGTCCAACTGGGACAGAGCCCATTTTCAGCAGAGGCCTTGGGAGAAACACTCCAGACACATGTATTTGTAATGTGGGAGGAAACTGGAGCACCAGAAGGAAACCCACGCAAACACAGGGAGGACATGCAGACTCTGCACAGAAGGCACTCTAGCCGAGAATTGAACACTCCAGACACATGTATTTGGAACGTGGGAGGAAACTGGAGCACTAGAAGGAAACCCACGCGAACACAGGGAGGACATGCAGACTCTGCACAGAAGGCACTCCAGCCGAGAATTGAACACTCCAGACACATGTATTTGGAATGTGGGAGGAAACTGGAGCACTAGAAGGAAACCCACGCGAACACAGGGAGGACATGCAGACTCTGTACAGAAGGCACCCCAGCTGAGTCTCGAACTGGAGAACCTTTTGCTGTGAGGCGACAATGCTTAACTGCTGCACCACTGTGCCACCCACTTTATAACAGGTGTTAGGAGGATGTCATGCTTTATTAAATCAGAAATGTCAGCAGATGTGTCACAGAATCATAGGCCTTTGTTAGGTCCACTAATGCAGTATGTAGCGAATCTGTGGGCAGACACACTGACAATTTTGGTTAATGAGATTAGTACAGAGGTGGCACTGTGATGTGTCCCGTCTGTCACACAGCAGGTTCAGTGAGTAAAAAGTGTCCTTTAAAGGGTACACTCTTTTTAATTTCTCCAAGTCTTTTGGGTTTCTAATACCATGGTAGGAATGGACCCCATTCCTAAGTCAAAGTACGAATAAACTTAATGAAATTAATATTGTTTAACACTGTGATGTCAGCCAAAAGTGCTCTTCGCAGCACCCACACTGTGCCCAGTAGTGACTCCTTCTACAATTCGTACAGGGTTACATGGATTGGTAACATCTAAATATGATAGATTCTTTTTTATAAGACCTGTTGCTCCTACTACTATTGGAACTGTCTGGGTATCTTTCTTCCACATTGCTGTCATTTCTGCCTGCAAATCCTGAAATTTTATGATGTTGTGTCTCTCTCACCTTGTAGGCTTTGCTGGTGTAGTTTGGATGATTATAGGTCAGTAAGAGTTAAGTGATTAGAGAACACAGTTTGTAATTTATTAGGCTAGGTACAGGCTAATAAGAGCTAAGTGATGATGAGGGAATACTGTTTGTAATTGAGGATTTTGCCAACTTTCCAAACCTCTAGGAAATCAGTCCTGTGCTAGAGAGAGAAAGTCAGAGGTGTTATTAATGTGAAGGAGTGAGACAAAGAGGATGACTGGTTAAATGTGGATGAATCCAGAGCAGAATGTTTCGTCCCTTAGTCTGTGGTTAGGCACTTTTCAAAGAAATTGATTGCATTGTTGAAAGTGATGAGACAGAAGGTAAATTAAGTGGTGACTGACTCTGAATAGTAGGGTTTTCTGTTTTGACCCTTACCAAATTGATCCTCCTAACACCTGTTGTAAATATCCATACTTTTTTCCCCACTGGAGTCATCTTCCCACATAATTTCAGTTGTACCTAGTAGTGTTAACCAGTTTATATAGTTAAGGCACGGACTTCTGCTGTATTGGAGTCCTCACTTTTCTACAGTTTGGGTAGAAGGGATAGAAGAGGAATATGGAAGAGAGTGTAGAGTGGTAAAATAGGAAAGGAAGGCAGAAACTTGGATTTAACAGACCTACAGACCTAAAAACAAGGAATTCTGTTGAAATTGATAGCTATGGTTGATCTCTTAGATGTTTTTTGGTTTATTAAAGAGGCAGGTTTTCTCCCAATTTCAAAAAAGGTAGTTTTGACTTGTATAGTATATTTTTTTCATACATTATGCTAATAATTAAAAAAATCTGTCAGTTGAGAGATGGGACTGTTTGTGAAAGCACCAGCATTTGCCCATGGATTTTAAGGCTTTCTGTTAAGCACTTACCTGTTGGGGGCAGGTTCATAGATTAGTACTAGGCTAACTGCCCTTGTGGGCTATTTTAAGCCTAGCCAATTACCCTCTGTAAGAATCAAACCCTGTACCTTGTGTCTGTAAGGCAAACACCTTAACCATTATGCCACCCTCCCACTTGCAGGAATGCATCTAGCCTTTAACTGTTTGAATGAATATTTATAAGCTGTTCTGAGGGGAAGGACATTTTCCATCCCCAAGTCTGTTTAGAAGTGCCCTTGAGTTAGTCTGTCCACTTCATTGTTTTCTTATTGGGGGCAGAACCCAGAGGAGAAAGTGCCCTTCCCACCCAGGAATGAAGTCACTACATCAGGTATTGCCTGAAGGTATAGGGCGTTAGTTTATTAAAACTGAAAACTAATTGTCTACTTTGCTTCGGTAAGGAGAGTCTTGTAGTTGCTAAGCAAACCTTTTTGATTGCCAGTTAAATCAGGTTTTGACATGACGTGGAAGAAAAACCCTTAGCTAATGTTGTACTATTAACGGATATGTCATCAGGGATATGGTAGCTTCTAGGGCTTTCTTCAAAACCGCTACAAATTAGTACATTTATTCTGTGACTGTGTGGTCCTCGGTGCACACCTTTATCAAGCACATTTGCTTGGATTGTGATTACAGGACCCTGTCTTCTTATAGCACTATCTTCTTCTTTTTTCGGCTGCTCCCTTTAGGGGTTGCCACAGAGGATCAACTGTTTCCATTTCTTCCTGTCCTCTGCATCTTGCTCTGTCACACCAACCACCTGCATGTCCTCTCTCACCACATCCATAAACCTTATCTTAGGCCTTCCTCTTTTCCTGTTACCTGGCAGCTTCATCCTTAGCATCTTTTTTCCCAATATACTCTGCATCCCTCCTCAGCACATGTACAAACCAATGTAATCTTGCCTCTCTGGCTTTGTCTCCAAACCTTCCAACCTGGGCTGACCCTCTCATATACTTATTCCTGATCCTGTCCATCCTCGTCACACCCAGTGGAAATCTTAACATCTTCAACTCTTCCACATCAAGCTCTGATTCCTGTCTTTTTGTCAGTGCCACTGTCTCCAACCCGTATAACATAGCTGGTCTCACTACCCTCTTATAAACCTCCCTTTCACTGTTACTGGTACTCGTCTGTCACAAATCACTCCTGACACTCTTCTCCACCCTCTCCATTCTGCCTATACTATCTTCTTCACCTCTCTTCCACACTCCCTATTACTCTGAACTGTTGATACCAAGTATTTAAACTCATCCACCTTCGCCTTCTTATAGCACTATGGTGGTGTAAATTTCAGTCTTTTGAGATTTTGTCTGTAGGCTGTCATTCTGCTGTGGCTTCCTTGGAAGCTTTGTAATGTTTCAAAAGAGTCTTCCTGATAGTTAACCCAGGGTTCTCACTGTAAGGTAAAAGAGATATGTATGCTTAGATTGTCAGTTGATTTGAGAGGAAGTCCCCTAACATTTAAATCATTAATGCCTATTGACAGTCCAGTATTTAAGTGTGACATTCCTTACTGCCTGCGGACTGGATCATAGTTGCCTAAAGCTATGAATAAGAAGGCAAATTAAATGTGAGAAAATCTTTTCAGATGAACAAGAAAATCAGTTTCTTTAAAATTTCTTGATCAGCTGAAATTAATTTTTTCCTCTCATTTGATTGCTTAATTATGACATTGAATACCACAAAATCAGTACCACATGTAAGTTTCAGGAAGACCAAGGTGCTTTGTGTGGTTTGAAATTCAAGCATTATTAGACTGAATGATTACATCCAATGCAGCAGAAACCTAGTGTAACAAGAAACACAAGTGGGGGCATATAGAGTATTGTAAGAATCCAGTTAGAATCCAGAACTTTTAAGTTTGTCTTCTAAAAAGGTGTGTATGGCTGGGCATCTTATGGTCCCCATGATCTCTTGTCTTGTGTTTCCTGTGTTCCAGTGAATCAGATGAATAGACTATCCAATAAAATGCAGCGGTAAAGAAGAAGACTGCACTACAATATGCAAAACAAGCCAGCCCTGTGATATTGAGGGACAAAAGCCCAACTACAACCCAGGTGACTCGAGTTCAGTTAGTTTTTGGAGTGTCTGAGACACTGGTGGTAGGGAAGGATAACCTTACGGATAGGTACACCTGGTGGTTGATCTCTGGTGGAGGCTATGAATGCACAAAGGTAATACTGTCCTAAAGATGTTGGTGGAAGGTACTTGTTGAGTTGCCAATGAGGTGGAACGATATGCCAGCACATTTCTTTCACAGGTCTATTCATGGATGTTAGCAGGTGCAAATGGAGAGGGATTTTAGGGCACTGACAGAAAACAGTTCTTGGTAGCAATGTAGTGCTGCACTAGGAACCTCAGTCTCCTTACCAGCCTCAGGCATGGGTTGGAGCAAGTCCAGTGGTGGTAAGGAGTGCCCAGAAGACCTGGTAGACTGGGAGAAGCCATGATGGGTTTTTTATAGCTGTGAGGAGCAAAAGAAGAACAAATAAACATGGAAAACAATCCTCTGTGAGACTGAAGACCATTTGACTGAATGCTAGGATACAGACAGTAATTAAAATGGTCAGCTGTGAGGAGCAAAAGAAAAATAAATATGCAAAACAATACACTGTGAGAGTGAAGACCATTTGACTGAATACTATGATAGAAACAATAATTAAAATAAAAATAATCATACAAGTGGGTGAAATCCATAAGCCCCTGGCCCTGCCTGATGAGGTCTTAACCACCCACCATTGACTGTAATAATTCTAAGGTTGGGAGAGTGCACATACCATTCAAAAACTGTCTCCCTGAATATTACTTTAAGCTGAAATTCAGCAAATGTACTTTCAGTCTTTGAAATTCATAGAAGTGCAAGTCATCCATTCCACCTTTCGCTGGCTGAAGTGATCCCCATTTTAAAATGCAGACATTCAGAATGTTCAGGTCACGTATCTCATGCAAATTATATCAAATACCAGGTAAACATGTCTGCCTTAATTGAACTCAAGGCTGGTACAGACTAGGTTGAAGGTCAGCACTGGCTACATTTTTCTGCATGAACCAATCACAGACTTTTAAAAAATGAGTACAGGCAGCAGGTACAAAAGGTAAATACTATATCTACTTTGAAAAGTGCTCAGAAATAGAAAATGTATTGCAAGTTTTAACTAGGCTTCTGTGATGCAAGCCTTCATGAAACAGAAGCTATATATCAGGTTTGTCCAAAAGATGGAGACAGTCCTCTGGTCTAGTTGGAGTGGAGCACTCAGCGGATCTCTGTATCTGAGTAAGATGGAGTTGCCAGAGGATGCCTGACCAAATAGGGTGGCATTGTCCTGAGATGGAACTGCTGCGAGATGTTTGAACAGAGTGGAGATACCTGGGGATCTTTTTCTGATCAGGTGGAGCCCCAAGTAAAAGCAAACCATATTGACATATTTTCAGTTGCAAACATTATTGCATCACTTATAGTCTATCCAGTCATTCTCAGTCAAACATTATACGGCTCATTTAGTTCCTGCCTTCCCTTAAACCTCATTCTTCTCCAAAACATTATTCTGCGTGTATTGTTCCCACAATTTGAGAATTCTTATTCTTGAGCTCCTTGGATGCACCCAGAACGGACCATAATATTTTTTGTAGGTAGAAAAGAAGAACTTGGAAAGGGAAGGCTGAATTTAGTCATTTAACTACCTGATAAGTGCATGTATTTTGAGACGTATAACTTGGAAGTTGTTACATTTAGTTGAATATGCAGAGAATGGTATTTCCAAACAAAGATGCAATGTCCAGTACCCTCACAGGAAAACACTTTTTAAAGCCAGCCTTGTTTCAGCCGATATGATAGCGGCCAGTTGTTAATCAGGTAGCTGTAGAACCAGTAGTTACAGGTCTTCACTGGGGTGCCAGTGCTCCATGTTTAAGTTCTGTTCTTCTGGTACTAAGTACGGCTTTTTCATCAAGCTTGATACTACAACCATTACTTTTAAATGTGTAGCTGTTTGCCTTATGACTGTAATTTGAGTTTGCTGTGATGTTTTTCATTAAACAACTTTATTAAAATATCACTTAAGACATATATACACACATAAATTAATATAGCAATAACCCACGGCTGGGTGTGGGTAATGCTGGATTTACCCACGGTTAATGTTGTTTGGTCACGAGGGTGAAGCCCGAGTGACCAAACAAAGCCAACCGTGGGTAAATCCGGCATTACCTACACCCAGCAGTGGGTTATTGCTGTTATACAATGGTGTTTGTTTTGTGTTGTGTTATGTTTGCTTTGTTGTTATTTAGGTTTTTGTTTGCTTTAGTTTGTATTTTTCCACTTTGTCTGAGATAAAATAGTCCACACTTTTAGTTTATGCTTATTGTTTATTTTATTTGTCTTTTTATTTAAATGCAAATTATTATTAATTTTTAAAGAGTTGTCAGGAAATAATTATATAAATAAATATACTTTGTAAATGTTTTTGTATGTTTTGGTGTTGTAGTTTCTTTTATATTACATTATGTTGCTTTTTAATACTACAGTAGGTCAGGAAGCTGGGTATGTGTGTCAGGTCTTTTGCTTTCTACAGTGCTCCTTATTTCTTTTCTTTTTAATGTTTGTAAAATTAGATTTGCTGTTGTAGAATGGTTTTGTGCATCTTGGTGTGCTGCAAAGATGCGTTGTGTACTTTTTATTTAATTTCCAGTCAGCACTGTATATTACATTAGCTGCCAGAGTCACTTTGTCACTTACTTTTGATTTACAGTATGAAGACTGCTTGCATTGCCCAATTAGCGTGCAGGTTTATGCGCAATGGCAGAGCTAAAATGTAACTGTGAGTTATGGACATTTCAGGGGTATGTTTTAGTAATACAGGGAACAGTTTTTATGTATTTTAGACATTTTAGTATTGGGAATAGTTCCGCTTTTTTTAGGGTTGCGTAGCCTTGCATTACAATATTTAGATGTTTGCAGTTGGTCTTGTGATGTTTTGGTGCGTTTATGTATGATTTACTTGATGTTCTTCGTGTTTCACTGTTGCAATCATTACATTTGTGTAATCCTGCTGGCAGGCTGCCCTCAGTCGGCCTGAATTCCAAAGTATTGGGTCCTGTGTCGGCTGCTGTCGCCCCTTCCCTGACGTTAGGTCGTCAGGGGTATAAAAGATGCGGCCAACGCCATTTTCTTTAGTCTTTCTTGCCGCGCGGTGCCCGAAGCAGAAGCAGTTCGCAAGTACCGGTCAGCCGACTCCTGAGATTTTCGTGTTCGAGTTTCAGATCCGAAGTCTTCAATAAAGCTCCAGACCAATGTCAGAAAAAGTTAATAATTGTATTTCTTGTGAGAAGCAAATACCTCATAAGGATTTTCATTCTTACTGTATTCCTTGCCTAGGCCCTGATCACAACGTTTCTGGTTGTCGGTTTTGTGCTAGATTTAACCAATGCACTATTAAGCGTCAGCATGATTTTGCTTTAAACTATTTTGGACGCCGGTTTAATTACCCTGAAATGTCTTCAGACAGCCATCCGACTACCGGAGTTCAGAAGAAACGCAAAGAAAAGGAAAGAGATAGACAACAGAGGCCCATAGCCGACGACGAAGCTTCTCCTAAGCCAGTCGCCGGTTCTCAGTGAGGCGCTTTCGCAGCCCCTGACACCCGCTACTTTAGAGCTGCCGGCCACTACCGACTCCCACGTGGAGTCGGCTATGCCGCTGGAAACTCAAGGTATTGGTGCCTCGGATATTATCCCTTCAGATGGGTCCGGAGCCGCTGAGCAGGCGCCGGCTTCTGAGGGTGTATTCAGACCTAAACATCTTTACATCAAACCAACTTCAACTTCACAGGCAAAGACTAAAGCACCTTCCAAAGCAAAGAAACAAACTCGAGCCACGTGGTCAGGCCTCTATGCCCAAAAAAACAGATGCTCAAAATGGTCGAAGACTTGATTACCTTGATCAGGGGTTCCCATCCCCCTCCTGATAAGAGGCCTAGGCAAGAGACTGACTATGAATCTTCAGATCAGGTTTCCATTTCCTCTGATCACGAATATTCTTTTCCCCCCTATGACGAATCTGATGCTGAAGAATCTATTCCTTCAGCTTCTCCTCCAGAGGACTATTCTTTTGGGGAAACGTTACATACCATGAGGGAGCATTTCCACTCGGAGAGCCAAGATTTTTCAGAATCTAAAAAGAGGCTCAGGGATTTCATTTTACTACCTCAACACAAGCCACTAGCCATCCCACCTGTGTTAGTCATTGTAGATGATGTGTTCTCGGAGTCTAGTATTACCCCTGACTCCTTACCTCCAGCTCCTGTTAAGCCTGACAGATATTACAGGGTTCCTGACTCTCATAAATTCCTTTTTAAAAACCCTGCTGCAGACCCAGAAACTATTTCTCAGGGTCCCAAAGAGTTAAGGCTTCCACTGCAAAAAACCCTACCCCCTCTGACAGAGATTCTAGGGCACTGGATAGATGGGGGAAAAAAGGTTTACACATCTGCTACCTTGGCTATAAGGGCCTTAAAGTGTCAGTTTCATATGCTCAAATATCAGCAACATGTCATGGCATTGCTTAAACAGAAAATGTTGTTAAACTCTGAATGTGCAGAAAACAAGGAAATGCAGGATTTATTGCATGCAGCTGAACAAGTTGGAAAGCATACTTTGCAATGTGGGTTTTATTCTTTAAAGGCCTCCTGCAGGGCCACAGTTACAGGTTCTATAATTAGGAGGCATGCTTGGTTAAAGGAACAAAATCTGCCTGATCATGTTAAAGTCAAATTATTAGATGCACCTTTACACCATGATACTTTGTTTGGTGTTAAGGCAGAAGAGGTGTTAAAGAAAATGGAGGACAAAGCTAAATCAATGCAAACTGTCAAAGATTTTTTACAAGTACAGCCACCTAGGTTTAGTAGACACTGGCCAACAAAGAAGTGGTCCTTTCCTGTCTCAGACAGACCTCAAAGGGGCAGATCCAGATGCCCTAGAGGCAAATCCCAGGCGCAAGGTTCATATCACTCAAAGCAATGGGGGGCTTCTACCTCCAAAGATGGAGAAGACAAATCTCAACCATACAGGAAACAGTCCCAATGATTTCCCCCTGCCTGCACCAAGCACTTATCTCCTGGCAGCACCCTTAGGGGGAAAAATTAGAACATTTTTCGCAAAAGTGGCACATTATAACCCAGGGCAAATGGGTCCTAAATATTGTGTCACAAGGCTACAAGTTCCATTTCCATACCCTGCCAAAGGCAAATGGCTGGCCAGATCTGCCAAAAAATCAATGGGCGGAGGCACAAAACCAAGTCTCATCCCTCATGGACATGGGGGCCATTCAACAAGTACCAGAGCAAGAGCAGGGACAAGGATTTTACTCAAGACTGTTCTTGGTACCCAGAAAGGACAAGGCCTGGAGGCCAATACTGGACCTATCTATTTTAAACACATTCCTGGTTATACCAAAATTCAAGATGTTGACTTTGGAGCAGCTTCTGCCCATGGTGGGCAAAAACGTTTGGCTGGTGACTTTAGACCTAAAAGAGGCATACCTGCATGTCCCAATCAGACAAATATGCAGAAGATACCTCAGATTCAAGGCGGGCTCAATGCATTACCAATTCTCTGCACTGCCCTTTGGCTTATCTATTGCGCCCAGGGTCTTTACAAAATGCCTGGCACTAGTAATTGCATTCTGCAGACAAAGAGGAATACAAATATATCCTTACTTGGACGACTGTCTAATTCAAGCAGAGAACAAGGACATTCTTCTACAACATCTGGCGTTTGTGAAAAGACTACTAACATGCCTAGAGTACACAGTCAATGAAAAGAAATTTATTATTTATGTATTTATTTATTTATTGCAGTTTGATTACTGGGGAGGTCCACTGGGCTTGGAGCCCATTTTCAGTGGAGGCCCGGGGAGAAAAGCTCCAACAGGAAATAGCAGTTAAAAAGTTAATACATTTACATACAATTACATAGAAAAACTATAAAAGTTACATAAATTTGCAGAGACAGCTTCAATGGAAAATAACAGTTATCAGCAGAGAATAAATCTCAACAGTTTTAAATACTTAAGGAGGAAAATACTGGCTAATGCAAAGAAAAGATAAGGAGATTGATATTTAGTTATTTGAGGTGAGAATTTAGTAAAGGTAAAGTAAGGTAAAAGGGGTTAGCCTGGAGAGAGGTGGCAGGATAGAGGGGGAGGAATGGGCTGCAGAGAGCAATTGCATTTCCTGTTTTGATAGAGATAAGAATGGAGGTGGTTTTTGAAGTGGTTGAGGTTGGTACAGGATCTCAGAGTTGAGGGCAGGGCATTCCATTTTTTGGCTATAGTAAAGGATAAGAGTAGTTTACCTGCGGGGCGCTTTGGTTTTTGAACTGAGATTAGGTTTTGGTGAGAAGATCTAAGTGGTCTGGGGGGGTATAAGGTTGTAGAATGTTAGAGACAGCAGGGCAGTTGGTAGGGTGGAACAGTAATTTGTGTGCAGTTGAGATTTGGAGAAATCAAGGTGGTTGGGGAATTCGAGCCAGTTTAGGGAGTGGAGGGAGGAGCAGTGATGTGAGGAAGATTTGGCATTGGTGGCAAATCTGGAGATTTTGTTGTAGCATTGTTCCAGTTTGGAGGTAAGTGAGGAAGATAAGTTTGTGAGGAGGGGAGCGCCATACAGAAGGGAGGGAAGGAGGAAGGAAGAGGCAAGGGTAAGTCTAGTGTGAGGAGAGAGGAAGTGATTGTTTCTGTACAGTAGGCCAAGTTTTATGTGTGTTTTTTTGATGTTTAGCTGGATATGGTTATGAAATTTTAGTTGGTCATCAATGGTAACGCCGAGAAGCTTGGTAGAGGATACAATTTCAATGTTGGAGTTGTTAAGGCTGGTAATTTGAAATGAGTCCTTATCCAGAGAGGAAGATTTGGAAGGAGAGACGAGGAGGATCTTAGTTTTGTTTGCATTTAGGGTAAGATGATTTTGGCGCATCCAGTTTTCAGTGGTAGAGAAGGCACTCTGTGTTAGGGCTTTGAGTTCAGTTAAATTGGGGGCACAACAGATTAAAGTGGACTCGTCGGCGTATTGCACAATTTTGGTGTTAGGGATGGCTTTGTGGAAGTTGTTAATAAAGATGTTAAATAGTAGTGGGCCGAGTATGGAGCTTTGGGGTACTCCTGTGGGGGTAGGAAGGAAGGAAGATGTGGCTTGGCCCCATTTCACAGCTTGGGACCTGTTAGAAAGGTAGCTGGAGAACCAAGCTAGAGATTTCTGACAGAGGTTGAGATTAGAGAGGTGGTTTAGAAGGTGTAAATGAGAGATAGTGTCAAAGGCTTTAGATAGATCTAGCAGAACAGAGGAGACTATATTACCAGAGTCACGTGCAGAGTTGATAGAATGCAAGAAAGATAGAAGGGCAGTGGTAGGGCTGTGTCCAGGGTGGAAGCCGTGTTGGGTAGGAGAGAGAAGTTGGTGTTTGGTAAGGAATGGCAAGAGCTGAAGGTGTATACATTTTTCAAGTATTTTGGAGATAGGGGAGAGGATGGCTATGGGGCGGAAGCTGGAGACATTGCTATTTTTGCCACCTTTGTGGAGAGGCAAAATGAAGGCAGAGCGCCATAGTTTGGGTACGTAGGATTCGAGTAGAGACCTATTAATAAGGATAGAGACAGGTATGGCAATAGTGTCTGAAGATATTTTTAGGAAGGAGGATGGAATGCTGTCAGGGGCATTAGAACAAGGCTTTAGTTTGTGGAGAAGTTTCTTTATTGTGTTGGTGGATACTGGTTTGAGTTTGAAAAAGGGGGCAGGAGATAAGTGAAGTGATGATTGAGCAGGGAGGGGGGAAGGGTTGTTGTTGGTGAAAGTTTTGGTAAGTTCTGTGATGGTGGAGGTGAAAAATGAATTGAAAAGGGAGGCTATTTCAAGGTCAGATTTGCTGGGTTAGTGGAGGGTTGTTTTTTGTACCTGGTTTAAGGAGGGAATTTATGGAGTTCCAGAATTGTTTTGGATTTCTTACATGGTTTTCTTGTAGCTTGGAATAATAAGACTTTTTTTATCTTTAATGACTAGTTTTTTGACTAGGTTTCTTAACTGCTTGTATTTAAGGAAGGTTTCAGGTGGGCTTTCCAAGTTTTATCTCTTTGTCGCATTAGCTTTTTTGTGTCATTAGAGAGCCAGGGGGAGCTATTTATTTTGACTCTTTTTGTTCTAATAGGGGCATGGGAGTTATGGACAGTTATGAATGCAGAGTTGAAGAAGTCTACAGCTTCATCTAAAGGTAGTGTTTTTAATCAAAACTAGTACCCTCTCAAGATATAATATTACTGCGTGCAAGCTTAAATGCAACTGCCCAGATGGCTTATCTCACGCCAGACAAACAAAGGTAACTGACTACCTATTTCAAAATGTTGGCAACAAAGGCCTAGTTATCTGCAAGAAAAATTCTGCAGGCTTTGAGCTTCATGGCATCCTGCATCCTACTAATTCCATATGCAAGACTGCATGTGAGGAAACTTCAATGGTACCTAAAAAGTGTTTGGACTCAACATTGCCACAGCCTGGAAACAGGCATTACTCTCATTCCCTGCCTGCAACAGGAGTTTCGATGGTGGGCAAAGGCTTGTCACCAAAACAAGGGACAACCTTTCACATTACCCCCAGTCAGGCAGACACTAACAACGGATGCATCAGATTATGCCTGGGAGGCCCACATGGCAGGAAGATGCATTCAGGGCACATGGACCTCAAACCATATGCAGTTATATATATCAATCAAAAAGAGATGCTAGCAGTTCAAAATGCCCTGACATCCTTCAAGGACCTACTTCATCCAGGACAACTACTGATAAAGACAGACAACACCACGGTCTTGTGGTATATAAACAAGCAGGGGGGCACACATTCTTACCCCCTTTGCAGACTAGCCATGACTTTGTGGGACACAGCATTGACTTACCAAGTACATCTGCAGGCACAATTCCTGTCAGGAAGGAAAATTACTCTGGCAGACGAACTAAGCAGAAACCTCATGGATCCTCACGAGTGGCGCCTGGACCCTCAAGTCTTCAGCATGATAACAAGAAAATGGGGATGCCCGGACATAGATCTATTTGCCTTCCCACACAACTACCAACTGAAAAGATTCTGCACAAGGAATTATCACAGACAAGCATGGAAAGTGGACACCCTATCTTTCAGCTGGAAAGACCTATCAGTATATGCATTTCCCCCTCTGCCTTTCTTCCCCAAGGTACTCCTAAAGGTCAGACAGGAGAAGCCAAAGATGATACTGATTGCCCCAGACTGGCCCCGCCAGTACTGGTATCCAATACTAAGGAGCTTGTCTCAATTCCCAGCTTGGACCTTACCTCAAATACCTCCGCTACTGTCCCAGAAGAACAGTCAGATCCTACACAGCCAACTCAGAACTTTAAACCTGACAGCATGGCAAAAAATGTAGTCATACAAAACACTCCTCTCAGTAAAGCTGTGATGGATGTCATTTTGGAAGCCAGAAGGCCTAGTACTAGAAAATCTTATGCTGGAAAATGGAAGAGATTCTGTGCTTGGAACCAGGCACAAGTAACTGATAAAGCTGTGCCAAATATTCCACAGATTTTGCAATATTTAACTG
Organism: Protopterus annectens; assembly: GCF_019279795.1. Taxonomy (NCBI): domain Eukaryota; kingdom Metazoa; phylum Chordata; order Ceratodontiformes; family Protopteridae; genus Protopterus; species Protopterus annectens. Next base: position 1,775,361,524 of record NC_056743.1, read on the forward strand.
AGATGAACACAGACAATCCTCTCCTCCTACCACCCAACACTACAACCTGCGAGAGATGCACTTACATAGCCAAACTGGAAGCAAAGCTCTCTCCAGCCAAGATTGTGCTAGACAGTCAAGAGGAGAAGGTTAACACCTGCATTACACCTCAAGCAACTCATAGCCCTTCAAAACCCACACCATCAACACCCACACATAGCAACACTAAACCCACATATACGGAGGCCCTTAACATTAACCTGCCCAAGCAACAAGGACCTGTGAAGCCGAAATGCAAACAAACACCAGTCACAGCCAAAGTGACACATAGCTCACAACACCAGTGTGCCACCCAACAGCAGCCCCTAAGGGAAGACAATGTACCCAACACTTTAGTCATAGGTGACTCTGTAGTCAGGCACACTGATGTTCCACTACCCAGGCTGAACAAGGAGAAAATTACAGTCAGCTGCCTGTCGGGTGCCAGGATCTGCCACATAACGCATACACTCAGGTCACTCCACAGCAAGTACAAATACGACTCTGTCATTGTCCATGCTGGAGTGAATGACTTGAGACGTACCTCCTTGGACTACATGAAAAGAGACATGAAAGAGCTCTTGGATCATGTGACCCAGGCAGGTATGACCCTAGCCCTGAGTAGCATCCTGCCTTCACCCAGAATAATACCACAGTATAAGGACAAAATAATTGACTTCAATAATTAGCTAAACGTCTGGTGTCATTCAAAGGGGATCCAGTATTTGTCTGCCTGGGAAGACATGATCGACAAACCACGATGCCTTGCCAGAGATGGTCTGCACCTGTCACCTCTGGGATTCAGGTTACTGGCTAAAGCTTTTGCCACCCCTATAGTTCCTTTTTTAGGCAAGGTTCAAAGGACAAAACCACCACCGTAACAGATAAAAGCATGCAAAATCTGAAGGTAATGCTACTCAGTGCTAGAAGTCTAAACCTCAAAATGCAGTCTCTTGAGGCACTCCTAAAAATTGAGAACATCGATATCTGTGCAGTAACTGAGACCTGGTTCAAGGCTCCAGAGAGCACCCCTGCAATACCAGGCTACAATTCTTACCACACTTTTCGGCCACAAAACCAAGACCGAAACACTAAAGGTGGAGGAATGTCCATGTTCACCAAGGATATTCACACCTCCAGGCTAGTTGCCCAACACAATGCATCTGAAATTCTCCAGGTGCATCTAACACTAGGTAAGACTGCAATCCAAATTGTAACTTGCTACAGATCCCCCACCATGCCCCAAGATTCTCACTGTTGTTGTATCTTTTGGCTTTTCCCGTTTAGGGGTCGCCACAGCGGAACTCCAGTCCGCTAATGATTGGCAGTAGATTTTTACGTACCGAGTTGCCAGCCTTGACGCACAACCTTCAACGAAGGTACGCCCATTCATGCATGTCTCCACACATAAGACGCTTTAGCTGAGAATCGAACAGGACAATGTGTGACTGTGAGGCGACAACGTTACCGCAGCACCACCACTGCAGTTTATGCCCCAAGATTCTCACTACACCTTTCTAAACATACTGGAAAATATTAAGATACAACTGAACACCCTAATACTGGGTGATTTCAACTACCCTGCCATTAATTGAGAAAACTACTTGGGTACCAACTCCTTTTCCCAGCGGTTTTTGGAATTCATAAATTCCAACACCCTGGATCAACTAATCCATTGTCCCATCAGGGGCTCCAATATCCTAGACCTCGTCATTACCAACATGGGAGATAGATGCTCCACACCAGTGGTCACCCCCTCATTGGTCAGGTCTGACCATAAGCAAATCACCCTTGACATCCACATCCCACCCCCACCCCCAAGTAAGGAAACCTCCTTAAAAAACTTCTCCAAAGCCAACTTCATGCTACTGAAGTCAGAAGTGACAAACCTCACAACACCCACGCAGACGGGATCTGGAAGTTCGACTGCAGAATCCTACACTAAGGCACTGTACGAGCACATCCACTCGTGCATGAATCGTGCCATCCCAGATAGAACCAAGATGCTCTTTTCCAAAAAAAGGAAGCCAATCTGGTGGTCCCCTGCTGTAAACAAACTATACAACAGAAGGAAGAAACTGTTGCAGAAAAGAGGAAAATCCCAGGATGCAAAAACCACCCTCACCAGCCTCAGTAAGAAGCTGAGATCCCTCATAGAATCCTCAAAAGCTAGTTACGAAAATAAAATTGCCAAAGATTCCAAAGGCAACCACAAGGCATTCTATAGTTATGTCAAGAATCTAAATGGCAATGCTCAGATCTGCTCTGAGCTACAACAGAATGGCATTAAATATACTGATCCCAAGGATATTGCCAATATCCTGGCAGATCGATTTAGTGCCAACTTCACCCCCCTCTCACCCCCTAAAGGGCCCATCTCAATACCAAAAGATTGCCAAATTCCGATAATCACAACCACACAGGTAGAAACCACACTCTCCAAAGCTAAGAATACAGCATCCATGAGACCAGATGACATCCCAGGCTGTGTACTACATGAACTACAAAATGAACTGGCACCTCACCTAAGTGTCATGTTTAATCATACCCTCACCTCAGGCTTTGTGCCTACTGAGTGGCGCACAGCTACAGTTATCCCGCTCCACAAGGGAGGATCCGCCTTGGATCCCGGGAACTACTGTCCCATCAGTCTGACAAGCGTGATCTACAAGGGCATGGAACGCATTATCATGGAACTTATAAACAAAGACATTGGCAACCTTCAAACACTGGACCCCACCCAGTTTGGGTTTGTGAAGGGCTGATCTTGTCTGCTGAATCTGATTGACTTCTTCAAATCGGTCTCCAGAGCTGTGGACGAGGGTAAGGCGGTCCACACAGCATATCCGGACTTCGCCAAGGCCTTCGACACCATCCCCCACTTTGGAATCTTAGATAAATTTAGTAAGCTGGGCATAAATCCCTACTTCACTCAATGGGTTGCCAACTGGCTTACTGACAGAACCCAGACTTTAAAAGCAGCCGACTCCAAATCCAGCTGCAGACAAGTGACAAGTGCAGTACCTCAGGGTTCAGTCCTGGGACCACTCTTGTTTGGCATCTACTTCTCTGAAGTACAGGCCAACACTAAGGGACTCTGGCTAACAAAGTTTGCAGATGACTGCAAACTGGGAGCCATTATTGAATCCTCAAATGATGTGGATATTGTACAAAAGGGCCTTACAGAAACAGATGCTTGGTGCCAGAGCCATGGGCTCAGGCTTAATGCCAAGAAATGTATAGTTATCCCCTTTGGAATAAAACATGTACCCATGAATTACCACATAGGTGACAGGACATAAACATTGAAAGTGCGATGAGAGACTTAGGGACACAGGTGGGCAGTGGTCTCACTTTCGATAACCACATCGCCACAACAGTCAGGAAATCCTTCTATGTGGCACACCTCATCACTAAGGGCTTTTCATCCAGAAAAAAGGGGGGGGGTCATTGTCCCACTGTACTCATCCCTCATTAGACCCATTATAGAGTATAATGCCCCGTTTGGTATGTACCTCACAAGACATCTGCAACAGCTGGAAAGGCCACAGAAATACCTCACTAAAAGAATCACAGGCCTAAAGCAGATGCCATATGCTGACCTTCTAAAAAAACTCCAGCTATACTCTGTGGCATATCGTCTACTCAGAGGCGATCTCTGCTTAACATATAAGGCCATGTCAAACCCTGAGCTGTTGGACATGCTCCACGTAAAGAAATCCCAATCCCTCAGAGCCACACGCTCCAGGGATCTAAACCTTATCATCACAATGAACAAAACATGCTGGAGGCATAGGTTCCTGACCCAGAGACTCCCCATGCTCTGGAATAGACTGCCCATACATGTCAAGCAGAGTGCCTCATTGGCCCTCTTCAAAAGGAACCTTGATGATTGAATGGGAGATAGGAAATTAACCCCGGGGATCATGTCAGTCGCCCTGCTAGACAGGGGCCCAGAGAAGTAAATATTGTGGGATGAAATATCCAGGGAATTGTTATGGCTAGGCTTGCATAGGCCTTAGAGCCGATAGCCTAGTTCCAACCTATGAATCTATGAACAAAGGCCTATCTTTTTCATCTATTAAAATTCATGCCTCTGCCATTTCGGCTCATTACAATGTAGACCCACCAATCTTTTCTCATCCCATATTAAAGCAGTACCTCAGAGGAACCAAAAATTTAAGACCTCCGAGGAGATCACCAATGCCTGCATGGGACCTCAACTATGTCTTGGTAAAACTCACCCTGCCTCCTTTTGAGCCAGCGGCTACTGCTGATATAAAGTTTTTATCTTGGAAAACAACTCTGCTCCTAGCAATAACTTCTGCAAGACGAGTTTCAGAGCTACAGGCACTCATGGCTGTGGAACCTTTTATCATTTTTTTATCCAGACAGGGTCTCTCTGAGGACAAACCCAACATTTATGCCTAAGGTGGTGTCCACTGTGGCTTTCAGCCAAACTATTCACCTGCCAACCTTTTACCCAAATCCACAGAACAAGGGGGAGAGAATTCTGCATTCTTTGGATATACACAGACAGCTTAGATTCTACTTGGACAGAACCTAAGTTTTAAGAAAGACAGAGCAATTGCTAGTGGCATATGCTGCAGGCTCACAAGGAAAGGCTATCTCAAAGCAGACTATTTCAAAGTGGATAGGCCACTGCATTTGTTTCTGCTATGTACACCATGGCAAGCCAGTACCTAAGGGCATTAGGCCACACTCAACCAGAGTTGCAGCCACTTCAGCAGCTGTTCTCAGGGGAGTACCTACCAAGGACATTTTAGAGGCTACTACTTGGAGTTCAGTGCACACCTTTACAAAGCACTATCACCTGCCTTTCTACTCTAAATCCAGGGCAGGCTTTGCCACTGCAGTTTTGCAGGGCCTCATAGCCGCTCTTAATGCTGTTTAGCTCCAGCCTCCCAACCTTAGTTTTGGGACTCTACCCAAATGTAATGACTGCAACAGTGAAACACGTAAAACACAGTACAGTTGTGTACACTTACCACAAATGTAGATGTTCGAGTGTATTCACTGTTGCAGTCCAGGTTACCCACCCGCCATCCCCCATTTCTTCTGATGGAACCTATCTTTCCTTCTCTGATTTATACAACCTATGTGGTGCATTTGCTTGTAGATGGAGGTAAAGTTTATATTGGTGCATGTATTTATGTATATATAAATTTTGGCTACCCTTTTAGGGGGCACATGATATCTGGGGCAAGAGAAACTAAAGAAAATGGCATCGGCCGCATCTTTTATACCCCTGACGACCTGACGTCAAGGAAGGGGCGACAGCAGCCGACGCAGGACCAAAGACTTTGGAATTCAGGCTGACTGAGTGCAACCTGCCAGCAGGATTACCCAAATGTAATGACTGCAACAGTGAATACACTCGAACATCTACATTTATGGTAAGTGTACACAACTGTACTTTTTGCAGTCGCCACTGCATGTTACATTAATGGCCGGAATAATTGCGTTTTTTGTAGGGTTGCATAGCTTTGACTTGTAATGTTTTTATTTACATTTTTGAAGTTGGTTGTGTGATGCTTTTGGCGCATTTATTCATTTACTTGTTTTCCAGTTGCCACCACATGATACATTAACGGCCATACTTCTTCGTTATTTGTTTAGGATTTACAATGTGCACGCTGGTTGTATTAGCCAATCAGTGAGCATGTTTTTCGTGTCTGCCGAGATCGCATTGTATAATAGAATATAAACCTTATCAGCATTTTTTTTCTGTTTACAAACATACATTTCATCTTTTTTTTTCTTTATAGCAACTGTCTTTCAGTCCAACATTACATAAGTCACTCAACTCCTTCCTGCCTTCCCTGAAACCTCACTCCTCTTCCTGAACATTATTCTGCATGTATTTGTCTTCACAAATTCCATTTATTCCTATGCAATTTACTCCTTCCCTTTTGTAAAGTTTCCTCTTTCAGCTCTTTTATCTCTTTTACAATATTCAGTACTTCAAATATAGTCGATTTAGATTTTGATTTACATTTTCTAGTAATTACTTCTTTGACAGCCGACAGAACTGAAATTAATAAGGCCTTAATATGTCTAGGCAATTCAGGTCCTGAGTCTCAGCTCAAAAGAATAATTTCCGTAGTTACAGCCATTTGCTCCCCAAATTTTTCTGATAGAGTACACTGTAGGGATTTTTTTTTAAATGCCAACTCATTACACTCCCCAAAAACATGTTCCCAGTTACTTCTTTCTTCCCCATCACACATCCAGCATTTGTTGTGTAGCTGGGGAAGAATGTTTGAAGTCTGCTTGGGGTATAACAATACCTTTGCTAATACTTCCAAGCAAAAATCGTAAACTTTCTGCACTTTTTTGCTCATTTGGGAGCCATACATATGTCCTCCCATTATCTCCTTGTAAATTGCTTTTCCAGTCTCTCTTCCCAATCTTTTCTAACCTTCTCGGATTGATTTATACATTGTGTAAAATTGTATATGCCCTACTAATTATTCCCTTTCTAACAACAGCTTCTTTTCTAGATTCGACTAAAAACTCTCCCATTTCCTTTTCTTCTTGCCTGTATGTACTCTAGTATCGATCTCTGATAGGGAAGACAGTCTCTAACCCGCAGTCCAAACTTCTTGGCCTCATTCCTCTATATTACCTTTTCCTCTCTAATTAGTTGCTTCCAGTACCTTGATTCCTTTGCCAGTTTTCTCCAGTAAATTCCAGTCCCCTCTTGCTTATTTCCTATACCTCCTACTTTCAGTCATCCCTGCTAGCAAATCTCCTTTCTCCATTTTCTTGTTGGCTTAGTTCTAAGAATAGCTTTTGTAAGTATTGTGAATATAATTTGCTGTATGATGGTTATTATTCTCTTTAAGGGTCTGGATCCAAAATTTCACTTTCCCCTTATTTCTAGAACTCCCCCATAGGTTTATAGGTTCATAGGTTGGTACTAGGCTATCAGCCCTAGGGCCTCTACAAGCCTAGCCATAACAATTCCCTGGCTATTTCTTCTCACACTATTTACTTCCCTGGACCCCTGTCTAGCATGCTTCATCGTCCATTATAACTTTGAATTTTAAACTGCTGCTTGCATAATTGTGTATGAGTCTTAATTGTGTAGCTCTAAAATATCCCTTCATATCAAATAATTCTAAACCACCTTGATCTTTTGGGAGAATCAGCTTATCCCACTTAACTCTTTCCCTCCTAGATAAATTTCTTCAACTCTTTATAAATTATTTTCTACAACTTTTCCTTTGGTTGATAAAAATATGCCTGACTTGTATATAAAACTAAGAGGACTAAAACCATTTTCACTGCTTGTATCTTACTATCCATACCCATAAACAAGAGCTTCCAGTTTCTCAGATTTTGTAATATTTTTTTGTGCAGACGTCTGTTCAGTCTTCATCAAACCTGTGGGTTTCAGTTCTGACCTCAGAACTGACTTTGCTGTTAGCAAGCTAAAGCTTACAAGCTAGAGATCCTCCCATCATACCCATACTACCTCGCTCCCCTCAGATACCTCAGATCTCATTTACCATGCATCAGCGAAGCATCGTGGTCAGGTTAGAGCTCCTCTGTGGATGATTTCTAAATTTTTTCTCTTTTCAAATCTTAAGTGACATTTGGCCAATCTTTATCTTTCTAACCTACCCTAACTTTCTGTTTTAAAAATTGAAAAAAAAAGGTATTTTATTGTAGTAGTTTTCTACTGCGTTTGTCGTCGCACCCTTTTTGTCTCTGTCTTATCTTCTTCTACTCCCTTTCCATTCTGTTACCATGTTGGAGAAATCTGACAAGCCTGTTGGCTCTAAAAAAAGCACTTCCTGTGGGCACAAGATCCCTGTATCTGATGCTCACAGGGAGCGAGTTTATTGTTTGGGTTCTGCCCACCTTGAGGTGGCTTGTTCTATCTGCAAGGCCTTCCTCCCCCAGGCCCTTGCAGATAGAAGAAACAAGCTGGTCCTTAAAGGCGTTATTCCCCCTTCTTTTCCAGCTTTTGCTTTTGTCTCAGGGGCTCAAACCCCTGCCAAAAAAAGGAAAGGAGGCCAGGGATCCTAAGAAACGGTGTCTGGACCCCTCCATTTTAGTTGTGTTGCAGCCTCCAAAAAGGCCCCAAGAACTTCTGAGCAGAGTCCTTCTGCTATTATTTCTCCTCTTCGGGGCCGGAACTTGTAGTGGCCGAGAATGTCGCCTCTGGATACCTCTCTGAGACATCACTCCAGACCCTCCTCTGTTTCCTCTTCCATCAGTTCCTTTCGGAGCCTGTCTGAGAATGAGGTGGACAGATTGATGAGGAAGTTTCTCCATATGCAGATTCAGATGGGGTCATCCCAGCTCTGTCCCCTATGGAATCTGCAATCAGAGCTTCCCCCTGTAAGATGGTATCTCCTTCTCTGATCTGGCCTACCATTTCGGAGCTCTCGGATCTGTCGGTCCATGGGGCCAGTTTGTCAAGTCCAATAGTTTTTACTTCTTCAAGCCCGACTGTTTCCTTGACTCACTCAGTTCCGACCACTTTGGGGCCGAGCACATCTCTGAGCCAAAGCCTCGACATGGAGTCCTGGGACATGACTTTGACAGCGAAGCTTTCGGAGCTGTCACTTCTCCTTGGTGCCTCGGCGTTTGACAGTCAACACTAACTCCCCCTTTGGAGTGGAGGGCTGCCAGTGACTGGGGACAAGTCTGCTCCTGATCCTTCAGAGCAGGGGAGGCTTCCTCAGGACTCTGGAAATCCATCAGCCTTCGAGTTGGTAGAGATAGTCCTCTCCACTCGTTGGAGACTCCTGGTTCTACCCCTTCCCCTCCTGAACTGTGCATTGGAGACCTCACTTCTACCACTGGAACAGCCAGCCCCCTCAGGGCCTCCAGTCTCTCCCTCTTGGGAAATCCCAGACTTCTTCCAGCACCTCCCCAGAACACACCACCGAGGAAGTTCCTTGGAAGAAAAGGTGCAAAAGAAGGCACCTAGATTCCCCAGAAGAATCGATCATGATAAACAGTGGTTTCAGTGAAAGGGAGGGGTCCCCTAGATCTCCACCTGAAGTCTACTTTGGAGACATTTTGGAAATCCTTCATCAGAGAGATAGTTGGTCAGCCCCAAACCCCACCCCGGATGAGTCAATGTTCCTGGAGGCTTTCAGAACTGGCCCATCTACATCCTGAGTGTCCCCCCTGCAGACCCTCTAGAGGACTTGGTGTCTATAAGGGCATGGAAGGAACCAGATGCTGCAGAGCTGATAAATGTCTCAGTACCCCTCAGGATAGACCTCACTGGATGAAGGGCATTCCAGTAGATGCCATGATGGTTGAGGCGGCCACATAGAAAGAGCTTGCCCAGGAAAGCTCTACTGTCTATCCCCTTAACAGGGAGTCTAGAGCTGTGGACAGATTTGGAAAAATGGTCTAAGCTTCTTCCACATTTGCCATCAGAGCATTGAACTACCTCTTCTACTTTATGAGGCTGCAGAAGGACTTGCTTAAAGAACTCTCTAGCTTCTTCCCTGGGTCCATGATGGCAGAGGAACGGAACTCCTTTTCCCATATGGCCACTTTGCAGTCCATTTCTAATGCATTCATGAGGCTCATCTCTCACACAGTTGAGGGCACCTCTAAGATGGTCAGTTCCAGCATTGCCATACTGTGTCATGCCTGGATGTGGTTGTATGATTTTGTGTAACTCTTTAAGGCGTCTTTTGTCAGTGCCCCTTTTGACGGTTCTTCCCTCTTTGGACTGACAGTGCGAGACACACTCTCCCACAGCGAGAAAGATGGAACGACCCTGTCTGCCATCAGAATCTGCTTTTTTACCCTGCAAAGGTCCTTCTCCAGGAATCAGTGTAGGGGAAAGAAGTTGTGGTTCAGAAAGTCACAGGGTCCTTTCCAGGACACTCAGGGAGATTCTTCTCCCAGGGGCAGAAGGGGGAATAATTTGAGTGGTAGATGCTTCCCTCGTGGCATATGGAATCTACTAAATCAGGGTTCTCGGGATTCTGCTTCAGAGAAATCCTTGCAGCATCAGTGAAGCATTGCCAGACTGTCCATTTCTGGAGGCAGTCAGGGGACGTTGATCCTTGCACCAAAAAATACTGGTTCGCTATCCCAAACAACCATTGTGTGCAAGGAATTATATCCAGAGGTTACTCCATTCCCTTTTTAAACCTCCCCAAGCCAAAACAATACCTCCCCGATGTTCCACCCAATCAGATGGAGGCGGCAGCTTTGGAAATCACAAAGTTGCTCCAAAAAAGGGTCATTCAGAAGGTCCCCTCAGCCCAATGCGGATCAGGCATTTGCTCCAGATTCTTTTTAGTTCTAAAGAAAACTGGGGACATAAGGCCCATGCTGGACCTAACTTACCTGAATAATTCTGTCAGACACACCAAATTCAGGATGATCATGGTTCAATCCATCCTTCTTTTGTTTTAGAAGGACAACTGGATGTTTTCAATAGACCTGAACTATGCCTACTATCATATCAAAATGAATAGGCGTTCCAGAAGGTATCTCCATTTCAGGCTGGGAGCCAGTCACTACCAGTTCCATGTGCTGCCATTTGGTCTCACCACAGCCCCCAGGGTGTTCACCAAATGCATGGCTGTAGTTGTAGCTTACCTCAGACTGCAGGGGATTACATGTGTTATCGTTATTTGGACAACTGGCTCCTAGTCGCAATAACTAGGCATCTACTGATTCAGGCCAGGGATTGTCTCGTACATTTGGCCCCATCCTTAGGGATCACTATAAATCTTCAGAAGTCGCAATTACAACCAGTACAAATGATAGACTTTATAGGAGCCCACCTGGACACAACCACAACCCTGGCCTATCTTCCTCCATAGAGGATTCTTTCACTAAGGACGCATGTTAGGCAAATGTTAGTGGTTCCAGTTCCTCCAGCAAATCTTGCCCTCTGGACTTTGGGCTTCATCCCAGCTGAGTGGGTGACAGCCACTGTCATCCCTTTATAAAAGGTGGAGCGTCCACCGATCTGGGAAATTATAGACCCATCAGCCTAACTAGCCTGATCTGCAAGGCCATGGAATGGATTATCATGGACCTCATTAACAAGGATATTGGCAACCTCCAAACACTTGATCCTGCACAGTTTGGCTTCATCAAGGGGAGGTCATGTCTGCTAAATTTGGTCAACTTCTTTGAGACAGTCACCAAAGCCATGGACGAGGGGAAGATAGTGCACTCTGCCTACCTTGACCTGGCCAAAGCCTTTAACACTATTCCCCACTTGGGCATAATAGATAAACTCTCTCAACTAGGCATCAATCCATATGTTACCAGATGGGTAGAAAACTGGCACACTGATGGAACCCGTGTAGTAAAAATATGGTATGCCACCTCACGCAGTAGACCTGTAACAAGCGGCGTACCCCAGGGTTCAGTCTTGGGTCCTCTGTTATTTGGGATATACTTCTCAGAGGTACAGGCCAAAACCAGTGGGCTGTGGCTGACCAAGTTTGCAGATGACTGCAAGTTGGGTGCTGTCATCAATTCCCCTAATGATGTGGACATCCTCCAAGCAGGTCTCGCTCAGACAAATGACTGGTGCCAGAAACATGGCCTCAAGCTGAATATCAAAAAATGGATCATCATCCTCTTTGGGGAGAGTGATGTCCCCACAAATTATCACCTTAATAACAGTGTCCTAAGCACTCAATCGGTTGTGAGGGTTTGGATACCCAGGTTGATAGCAACCTGACGTTTGACCACCATATTGCTTCCATTGTATGGAAAGCCTTCTACATGGCCCACCTCATAAGTAAGGGTATCTCATCTAGGGACAAGGAAGTCATAATATCCCTGTATTCTTCACTTATAAGGCCCATTATTGAGTACAGTGCCCCTTTCAGCATGTACTTCGCAAAGCACATGGAGCAGCTGGATAGACCACAGAGGTTCCTCACTAGGAGAATCCAGGGCCTCAAACATCTACCATACACAGATAGGCTAAAAGCCCCATCTCTCTACTCGATTTCATGCTGACTCCTCAGAGGTGACCTCTTTCTGGCATACAAGGCGATCACAGACCCTACCTTGATGGGACCGCTGCATATCCGCAAGTCAAGCTGCACTCAAGTAACCTGCATGAGCGGCCTCAACCTGGTCTGTAACATCAGCAACACTTGTTGGCCAGACAGATATGTGTCCCAGAGACTCCCCCATCTATGGAATAGACTCCTCCTCCACATCAAGCAGAGTACCTCTTTACCCCTTTTTAAGTGCAACTTGGATAACTGGATGGAAACAGAAAATATACCCCTGGGATTCCACCCATGTCCCTGCTGAACAGGGCCATCGGGTGCTGATTTGTCTAAACATGGACTAAACTCTTGGCTAGGCTTATAAGGGCCTCAGGGCCAATAGCCTAGTAACCTCCTATGATCCTATGGCTGGAACAATAACTGTACTACCCACAGCTCGCTTACATATGAGAGTTCCTCAGTGGACATTGTCAGTGTAATGGTACCTTCTGTGTCAACCTCTGAATCATCCCATAAGAATGTTTCAGGTGTGTAGAAATTCTATTGGTGGCTTCATGATCCAGACGTCATACAAGGTCAACCATTTATTCTCCCCACTCTCGTTACCATGCTGACCATGGACGCCTCCTAGCATGGGTGGGAGGGCATTACTTGGGAAGGACAGTTCAAGGCACGTGGACTCCCCAGGAGTCCAACCTGCATATCAGTGTCAGTGGTGCTTCTAGTGTGGAAAGCACTTCACTCCCTTCTACCTCTAGAAATGATTGCTATTCAAACCGACAACCTGTCTGTTGTGTGGTATATCAACAAACGAGGTGGAACCAGGTCTTATCCCTTTTGTCAAGAAGCAATGAGAGTGTGACAATGGGCTGTCTCTACCAACTGCTTTCTAGATGCAATGCACATTATGGGAGAAAACAGCATACTGGCGGACAAGCTCAGCAAGATCTTATTGATGCCTCACAAGTGGTCTCTGAATCAGTCCGTGATAAACAAGATTTTCCTCAAATGGGGTCAACATTGATGCAACCTCTTTGCTTCTCCCCTTAACAACAAATGCAGAAGGTATTTTGCCCTGATCCTCCGCAGGGACAGTCACAAGAGAAGCTTGGCCTCCTGATCTACTTTATGTAGTCCCACTTGTTCTTCTGATCCCAAAATCTCTTCAGAAGGCATGCAGGTTGAAGAGCAAAGTGACCCCCATTGCTCCCGTTTGCCTTGACAAGTCTGGCTCACTTTTCTGTGGTCTCATCTGATTTGGCCGCCGTGGACGCTGGAACCCCTTCCAGATCTTCACAACCTGAAATTAACCACATGATTTGTCCCATTCCAGTGATGGCTAGACAATCCAGGCTTTCTTTTCCAGTTCAGCGAATTCTGATTTCCTTCCACAAGTCCTCTATCAGGAAGATTTATAAAAGTAAGTGGAAAAGGTTTTCCATTTGGGCCCAGCAGCATCATATTGACACACTCACGGTGCTCATTTCGTCAGTTTTGGACTTCCTGTTTTATTCGGGGGCCAGTTTTTCTACTGTCAAGGTGCAGTTGGCAGACATTTCTAATTTCCATATTGGAGAAAATGCTGCTTCTCCAGCTTCTTCTAGACTTTGCAAAGCTTTTCTTGGAGGGATGTTTCTTCTTCATCCCCTTATCAAAGATGCCACCCCATGGTGGGGTCTCAAGTTGGTTCTTCAAGGTCTGACCTTACCTCTCTTTGAACCCGCTGGAAAACTGGACTTAACATTTTTGTCTTGGAAAACAGCCTTCTTAGTAGCTGTTACTTTTGCCAAAGGGTGTCAGAGCTTCAAGCCTTATCTTCCAAGTCTGCCTATCTTATTTTTCATAAGGACAGAGTTACCTTACTTACTAATTCCTTTTTACCGAAGGTCACTTTAGTTAATACCATTAATCAGTCCATTAACCTCCCTGTGTTCGTTCCAAATTTTCAGAATAGGGGAGAATATATGTTGCACCTTTTAGACATTCATAGACAGTTGCGTTTTTACCTAGATAGAACAAAAAGTTTCAGAAAATCTGACCAACTGGTTTGTGGTCTTTTCAGACTCCAAAAAAAGGGAAGGCCGTTGTCAAAACTGCCATTGCTTGATGGTTGCAGGATTGTATTTTCCATGTTTATTCCCTGAACAATGCTCCTTTACCTAAGCAAGTCAGCGCTTATTCTACGAGATCCATAGCCACATCTCAGGCTTTTTGGTCTAGGGTTTCCTTCGAAGACATGTGTGCATTTGTGCGGCTGCTTCATGGGCAAGTTCCCACACCTTTATTTCACATTAGAAACTTGATATCATTTCCAAAAAAAAGGGCTACATTTGGCTCTGCATTACTCCAGAATATCCTTCCATAGGCCACCCAGAGCTAATGTAGCTGGAGACTCTGTCCCACAGGTTTAATGAAGACTGAATAGACAACATCAGATAAAGAAGTTATGTACTCACCATAACGTTCCATCTCTGTTATCTGCTTCAGTCTTCATCAACCTTCCCTCCCTCATTCCCCCTTCCTGGTATTTGAAGGACCTGATGGATAATATGGTGAGTACATAACTTCTTTTTTAGTCTCTTCTGACATACTCTTAGCTGCCATAACAGAAGCTTTTTAATCCATACCCCTAAATACTTCATCTATGTTCCCATTGATATGGATATTGCTGATCCAAGTGTAGAATGGGTACATGATTTATGAGTGAAGCCTTTGTTTTATCGTCATTAAGTTTATGTTGTGAAAAGACTTTAAACTGTCTCAAAAATTTCTACAACACTGAGATGTCCTGTTCTGGACTTATCAAGTATAAAATAATACAATGTGTAAATAAGGCCAACTTTTCTTGATTAACATACTAGTTACATCCTTGAATTTCTGAGACCCTTATTTTCTCTGCCAGTGGCTGTAAATACAAAGCAAATAACAAAGGGGAAAAAGGACAACACCGTCTGGTTCCTCTGTTCAAACACAGTTTATCAGAGAGGAACTCTCATACTTTAATTCTTTTCTCAGATCCTTCACATATCCTGTAGCAAATGCTTCCTTTGCCCTACTCATAAAGTCCCAGCTTATTCTGTTGAATTGTTTTCTCTGCATCAAGACCCACCAAAAGCAGTGGTATTTCCTTACATTCTGTTTCCCTCTGTATCATCATTGTTCTGTTAATATTGTCAAAATGTTTGCTTCCCCTCCACAAAACCACATTCATTCATATTTATCAATTTTGGCAACATCTTTCCCATTCTTTTAGCTAGTATAGACATAAACACTTTATAACCATAGTTTAAAATTGAAAAGGGTCCATACGAGTCTGGATCTGATGTGTCTTTGCCCTCTTTGGGTAATACAGCCACCACACATTTCTTCCAAGATGCTGGTGCTTCCCCTGCTGTTAAAACACTGTTAACCAAAATCTTCCAGATCTTTATCACTTCCCTCCTAACTCCCAAACTTCCACAGGAATACCATCTTTTCATGGTGACTTTCCTTCAGATTTATTATACATCACAATTTTTACCTCATCTTCTATCTTTGCTATTATTTGTTGAGCCTCATCTTCCTCTAATCTTGGCATAATTGTCTTCTGTAAATATTTCCATGTATGCTCTTTCCTGGTTTCCTCATTCATCTGCTTTATAGATTGTAAAATGTCTGAAATATCTCTAGTATCACTGTAGGATCTCTGGTTATTTTTCTTGTCATAGGCTCCATAATTTTGGTAACAGCCCTTTCTACTTTCTGTTACCTAAGTTGCTGTGGTAAAGGTTTTTGTGTACCAGAGTCATTATTAAAAACTATTTGCTTAACAGCAATCTGTGTAAAGTAATGCATATTATTCAAATAGCCTTTTATTTTTTTCTTCAGCATTCTCCAGTTGCTACTTTTCTTGTTCTGGGATTCCTCTTTTTCTGCAGTAGTTTAACCTAGTCAGCCCTTCTGAATAATTCCTATTACTTCTTAACCATAACTCTTTCTCTCAATTTAATTCTACCCTATTTTTAAATTCAGTTTTCATTTTATCCCACTCATTAGGAAAGAATTTCTGCTTTCCTTAATAACACTCAAATAATTTCCACTATCCATTCCTTGAATTCCTCTCTTTTTAATAGGTAGATGAGAAAGCACCATTATCTCATTTTTACTTGGTCACCCTGCAATTTATCATAGTTTTCACTGGTGCATAATCTGAAATAGTTATGGGTGTGTGTCAAAAGTTTTCAATTAAACACACATGCTCCTGTGAAATATAAAGTATATCCAGTCTAGTCCAATAATATGCAAATTCCATCCGAGTTCCTGCTACTAAATTCACGTCTTCCATACAAATATTGTCATAAATTTCTTTGGAAATGTACCCTCTTTTGTAAATTTTCTCATCTAGGCCCCCAGTAAATCCTCACTATTGCAAATAAAATTACAGTCCCCACTTATAAGTAGTATTTCCTGCTGAAAGATGATTATTTCTCCCAAAATTTTCTTAAGCTCCATAACAGCAGTTTTAGGTGGATTTAAAATACTGGGCATAGTAATCATCCTCCCTTGCCAGTTGCCTCTTACTACCACAAATCTGTCATCCATCCACAACCACTTTTTTCCCATTTTTGCAGATAGGTTGGGGTGTCGTTTCAACATGTCTTTTTTCTCTTCTTTCATTATTTGGAGCCTCTCTTGCAATTAGTATAATTACTCCCATTTTCCTTTGTCCCTGATATTCTGGTAAATATCTATAGTAAAATCCTTTCTTTGTCAAATTTACATGCTCATTTCCTCCCAAATGTGTCTTCTGCAGCATTGCTACTTCCACTCTGCATTTCTTAGTATAATACAATACTATTTCACTTTTGTTTGCATCTGTAAGGTTATTTATATTCCTAGATAGTATGGGTATAGTAGCCATTATGTAACAAAAGCAATTGTTCCCACCTTATTATATGTGATATTTTTTTAAATCTGCATTTCCAACTTTTGTCTTATATGCACACACTGCTTGGCAGGCTAAGGTTTTATACAGATGCTTTTCCTCATCTCCATTGGAACCTATAGCACATTTTTCAGGACTTTTTGCTTTACTGGAAACCTTCAAACCATAAAAAAAGAAAACTAATACATTGTAAGCACAACCACCCTTTTAACTTGGAACAAACACACAAAATTATGTATATTTTCAAAAAATGAAGTTTAACCTACCACATAGAAACAATTGCCTCATATTGTCAGCTGCACCCACATGAATTACCTAATCTAAAATAAAGTTTATCCATGTTAAAATGTGTGTCACAGCCTGTGTTGCCCTTGCACTGATTGTTGTCTGTTCTTTTCTTAGCTCTATTCCCTCCCATATGTGAAAAACAACTTGCATGATGTTAAAACATAAACTTTTAGTCTATAAAAAACTGCACTGGCTACCTTTAAATAAAACTAAATTTTGCACTGTTCTATTAAATGCATTAACATGTTAAGGTTGCTGAGGAGGATACTATCCCCTGTTCACTTACCAGAATTTCAGACTTTTTTATTGAACTGCTTGCCATTGTATATTTAAATTTTCATTACTTTATGCAAAGAATGTCCAGAGCTCTCAGTATTAATTGCTTGCACATGCAGAATGCTTGACTTCATGTATAAGTAGTCAGCAGTGAGAAAAAAAGTAACTATCAACTCTTCAGATGTATGAAGGAATCTTTGAAAATTACAGTCAGAACACAATGTACAAAATTCCGCTGGCAAGGTGCCCTTAGCAGCAGACTTTATTTCTCCCATTGAGAACATTTTCTAATGTAAAAAACAAGTCAATATCTTTATGGATGTAAGAAACTTAGCATTTTTCATGCCTTTCATAATTTTATTGTATTTTTCAAGCCTATTTGCTTACACTAACGTGTTTATAGCTTAAGCCAAAGACATTAATTTAGATGTCCACCCCTTGTAAAAATAAGGGAAATTGTTCTCTTAAGTCTGCATATAATACAGTCAGCACGCTTCCGCACCCCACCCCAGCAGCCCAAGATTACAAAAGTGTAGTCTTTATAGTCTACCATTTATTCACTACTCCTGCTTCTGTCCTGCCTTTCTTATTTTGTTATGGTGTAAAGCTTGTATTTCTTTCAGCTAAGAAAAAACACTTGCTTACTTTAATATCTTTAACATATACAACAGTC
Organism: Protopterus annectens; assembly: GCF_019279795.1. Lineage (NCBI taxonomy): Eukaryota > Metazoa > Chordata > Ceratodontiformes > Protopteridae > Protopterus > Protopterus annectens. Next base: position 1,775,379,699 of record NC_056743.1, read on the forward strand.
TCTGAAAAGACTCCCTACATTTAAAATGCATATACAGACAAACTGTGGCAGAGTGAAGTGGCTTACTGATTTTAAAACTATTCTTTCATCAGCCACGAGTTCTGGCCACTGTCTGTGTGTCATATTTCACAAATGATTGTTGCTTTATAGTCCATTTATTCACTAATTTGAATGTTACTAGTCTTCTTCCTGTTCAACTTCATCTCCCAAAACCAGACTGAGGTTCAAGTCTAAGGTGCTCCTAATTGTTCTAGTCAACTCCTGTGCTTTTTCTTTCTCACAAGCATTTTCCAGTGGAACAATGGAAACTGTTTCACTGGCTAAGTCTCGCTATGAGCTTTATTGTCAGAAGAATGATCAGCAAAATCCCCTTCTGCTTGCTGGCTCACTTTGTGGATAAACTTTTTTTTTTTGTTTCCTCTTTAGCATCTTCTGTATCCAAAAATGCATGTGATCCTTCGGGAAAAATATTCTGAAGACAGCTTTATACAGCAGTTTGAATCTCACACTTTCCTCTTGACATTCCTTGATTGCTGGGATAAATTTGTTTCTCTTCTACCTGATGTACAATGCATAATCACTTTCCACAAACACTTTGCTGTCTCCAATTTGTAATATTTTTCCTTTCAGGATCAACTATTTCTGTTGGCATGATTGTATCTTTACTAATATAGATCGTGGCTGATTTGTCATGGCCAAGTTTGGAGCATATACTCAATATGCTCTTTCAATTAATAAATATGCTTTCATAAAATTAATACAGTATGTTCCTTCCAGTTTCTCTGGCACAGTAAAAAATCTCAAGTTTTCTCTCTGAACTCTGTCTTCTAAGTACTATTGTTTGAAGCAGCTCTCCTTGAAAACCTCTTTCTCAACCAGCCTTTACTTCATTTCACCCTCTGACGTTTTCCGCTTTATTAATTCATCTGAATACCTAGTTGAAGCTTCTTCTACTTTTCCAACCTTTTGTTATTTGAGTTGATATATTCCTTATATTTTTATTTTAATCACCTCTGAGTATATGTGATTTATTGTTTCCTCCAAATTACTGGAAACTTATCTCTTGTATGAAAGCTGAAACTTGTAGTGTTTTTCCTGAACAGCTGCAAGGTTCTTCCCAGTCAGTGTTTTCTCTTCACTTTTTTCTGGTTGATTTTCTTTGAGGTTCTCTAAGCTTCTTCTTAATGGCATCAAGGCTGCATACCTGATCGCCATTAACTGAATTTTATCCAAAAAGATAATTTCACTGGCTCCCTTTCCTCAGTTTGTTTTAAAAATGAGAGAGCTGAAGTTAAGCTGTTGCTCAGAGTGCAGCCATCTTGGAAGTCCATAGCCAAATTATATGTTAAGAATAGTAGTACAATACCCAAGAGATAATTTAGATTTAGTAATTACATAGGCAAGGAAGTAGAAGAACATTTTGTAGTATGCGGAACACCTTGATTCTTTTGACTTCATGAAAAAGGCTCCTTTGTTAAACACCTTTTTAATATAAGAAAAGTGGTTAACAGAGTATCTGAAGCAGTTAACTTCATTTTATCATAAACCTGTGGGTTTCTAATCCGATATGGATCCAAGCCAGCAGCTTTTCAAGCTAAAATCTGAGCAACAAGCTCTTCCCCTTACCCATACTACACTGCAGACTCCTTCCAACCCCCAGATCTCGTTTGCCGCGGCTTCACCAAGACGGGATCTTGGAGCTCTAGGCAGGTAGATTAGGATTTTCCTTCTTTAACTGTGCAAAAGTTAGTTTAGCATGTGTGGGTAGTGTTTACCTTTCCCTTTCCTCTTCCCCTTTGTGTTTTTAGTTAGTGTAGGCCTCCGTTTCCCGCCTTTGTTGTATGTGTGTGTTTGTAGGTAGGGCTTTAGTTAGCCTTATTTGTTGTTGTAGGGATTGAGATGTCGGACCTTCAAAAGCCAACTTTCTCTAAATGCACAGAGTGTGGCCATAAGTTGTCCCCAACTGATGGCCACACTCTGTGCGTCGTGTGTTTGGGGGTTCCCCACCTTTCTTCAGGCTGCAAAATATGTGCAGCCTTTAATCCACGGGCCCTGCAGGACCAAGTTAATTTTGGCTGGGCTTCTCCCGGCAGAAACTGCTTCTTCTTCTTCCTCTAAGGCCACGGCTGTGGCCGTATCAGCTTCAGGTCCTCCTCCACTGTCTGGGACTCACACTCCCATTTCTAAACAGGGTGACAAAGAGGCCAGGAAGGATAAGCATAGAGAGAGAGAGAGACAAAGATAGGGTTCGTAAGAGACTAGCGGATACGTCGGATCTTTCGGGTACTCCTGTTAAAGTGGTCACTACCCCGGACAAGACTCCTAAGCCGTCTTCCCCTCGGCTCCGATCCCCTAGATTTTCTTCGGAGCCGGAGGAGGAGGTTCGGCCTGCTTCGAGGTCATCCTCACATTAGCTCTCTTGGCCGGTGTCAGTGGCATCCTCCAGATCGACAAGAAGCCTCTCGGAGGCTGACATGGACCGGATGATGAGAAGGTTTATACAGACTCAGTTGCAGATGGGAGTGTGAATGGCCCCCCCCCCTTCCCGCTGTAGCAGGGAGTTCGGCTCCGATGTTTGGCCCGACCTGGATCTTAGGAGCCCCGGAGGCAGGGGGTCGGCGTTGATGGTTCCTCCAACCTCAACGCTGGCCATGCCCTCGAGTATGTCGTATCGGATCTGAGCTCTCGGAGCCGTGATTTGGGCGTCGGATCTGGGGGGATGAGTGTGTCATCAGCTCCATTATGGCCGGAAAATACCATTCCTCTGGGTCCGTTTGTTCTGGATTCGGTTCCGATCCCTTCTTCAGATCCGAGGGGCATGGTTACACATCCTGCTAGTTTTAGAGAAGCCGTTTCCCCTTCAGCGTTGCAGAGAGGGTTCTTTCAGGATCCTCCGTCAGAGGGGAGGTTGGTCTGCCCAAAAGCCTTCCTTGGACGAGTCGGTATTCCTGGAGGCATTCAACACAGGCCCATCTACCTCTTGGGTGCCCCCTCCGGCTGATCCTGTGGTGGACCTCATTACCACCAGAGCTTGGAAGGAGCTGGACACTTTAGAACCTATAGCTAAAAGGCCAGACAAAATTTTGAGTCCTCCGACGGATAAGACTGCATGGAGTACGGGTTCCCCAGTTGATGCCATGGCAGTGGTGGTGGTGGCCTCTAAAAAGGAACTTGCTCAGGAGAGTTCCTCAGTCCATCCTCCAGACAAGGAGTCTAGGGCAATGGATCGACTCGGAAAGTGGACATATGCTTCAGCTACCTTTGCCATAAGGGTGCTGAACTACATGGCCCACGTGATCAGACTTCAGCATGACCTAGTGAAAGAGTATGCTGAGTCTCCCCCGGGATCCATTTCTGCCAAGGATAAATGCTCATTCTCGGCACTTATGGCCACTCTTAAGTCAGTGACTAACACGTCCATGCGCCTACTCTCTCATGCCACTGAGGGAGCTGCTAGGGCGGCAGGGTCTGGCATTGCCATGAGGCGTCATGCCTGCCTCCAGCTTTGTGATTTTTCGGAACCTTTCAAGGCGTCCTTCGCGAATGCCCCTTTTGACAGTTCCGGAAGACCATCCGAAATACGCTAGTCCAGAGTGAGAAGGATGGGAAGACACTGTCAGCCGTCGGGATCTGCTTCTCTAACCCTCAAAGGTCCTTTTCCAGGAATCAGCGTGGGAAAAAGAAGTTGTGGTTCCGGAAGTCACAGCATTCCTGGGACACTCCGGACTTCTTTTCCCCTAGTAGCAGAGGGGGACAAGGTGGACACCGGCCCAGAGGCAGAGGGGGACCGAAGAAATTTGGATCATGGGAACCATTCTCGGATCGTCCTGCACAGCAGCCCTGAGGGTTGCCTGACTGCTCCACTCTGGAGGCAGTCGGGGGCGTTTTTCGAAGCAACTAGCTCAGTGGGAGTCCATAACGTCAAACCGCTGGGTGCTTCGGATAATATCCAGAGGTTATTCCATTCCCTGTCTGACCAGTCCCTTACCTCCAAAGCACCTCCCAGATGTTCCAAGCGCTCAAAGGGAGGTGGCAGCTTTGTAAATAGAAAAGCTGCTAAACAAAAGAGCAATCCAGCTGGTCCCCCCAGATCAGTCCGGCTCAGACATCTATTCCAGGTTCTTTTTGGTGCCAAAAAAGACGGGGGACTTGTGGCCACTTCTCGACCTATCCACGTTGAACTTGTATGTTGCCAAGGAGATGTTCTGGATGATCACCTTACAATCCATCCTGTCGTTCTTGCAGGAGGAAGACTAGATGTGCTCTGTAGACCTCAAGCATGCATACTACCACATTATGATGGACAGGCAATCCAGGAGGTTTCTCCGCTTTCAGCATGGAGCCAATCACTACCAGTTCAGGGTTCTACCCTTCGGTATCACCGCAGCCCCCAGGGTGTTTACCAAAGTCATGGCAGTTGTAGCGGCCCACCTGAGACTTCAGGCCATTCAGTTCTTCCCGTACCTGGACGATTGGCTCACCACCGCCCCCTTCAGGCATTGACTTGTTCAAGCCAGGAATGCTTTCCTTCAGCTGTCAAGTTTACTGGGTATCATGATAAACATTGCAAAGTCCTCTTTTCAGCCCATTCAGATTCTGGATTTCATAGGGGCAAGAATAGATTCTCTCCAGCCCAAGATATATTTGACTCTGGACAGACTTCGGAACCTGACCCTCTATGTATTGGCACTTCTTCAGACATCCTCACCCCCAGCCGAACTAGTTCTGAGGGCCTTAGGGTCCATGGCAGCAGCTATAAGTCTGGTTCCTTGTGCAAGTCTACACATTAGAGTGTTACAGTGAATGTTGCAAGTTCAGTGGTCTCTGTTATACCAGCTCTTAAGTTACCCAGTTCCTCTAAGCAAGGTGTGTAAGACTTCCCTCATCTGGTGGTTTCAAACCCAGGATCTTTGGGAAGGACGTCCCTTTATTGCGACCCCACCCCAAGCCACGGTGACCACAGACACCTCCCGTCTAGGGTGGGGGGCACTGCTTGGGCAGTACTGTCCAAAGCACGTGGTCCCCAAATGAGACCGTTCTGCATATCAATGTTCTAGAGATGAGGGCGGTCCTTCTGGCATTGCAGGCCCTTCACGCTTCTCTCCCTCTGGGAATGATTGCAGTTCAGTCAGACAACATGTCAGTGGTCTGGTATATCAACAAACAGGGCTGAACCAGGTCCAACCCGCTTTGTCGAGAGGCCATGAGTGTGTGGGAATGGGCGATCTCCACCAACCATTTTTTGATAGCAATGCACATTCCGGGTCGGTCTAACATTCTGGCAGACAAACTGAGCAAGGACTATCCTTTTAACCTATGAGTCGTCCCTGAAACCTTGTGTAGTGGAACAGATATTCCTCAAGTGGGGTCAGCCTTGCTGTGATCTCTTTACATCACCGTCCAACGCGAAGTGCAGTGAGTTTTTCACTCTGATTCCCCTCTGGGGAAGCCCCCAGAGACGCACTTGTCCATGCTTGGCTACCTGGTATTCTTTATGCGTATCCCCCGTTACTTCTAATGACAAACTTCTTGCAGAAAGGACATCGGTTGGGGAGCAGGATTATCCTCATAGCCCCAGTCTGGCCTCGTCAAGTTTGGTTCCCTTGCCTACGGACTCATCTAATAGCTCTGCCCTGGAGATTAGATCCCATTTCGGATCTCATTTGTTATCCCTCCGGAATTCCTCCTCCAAATCTGGACAGCCTCAAGCTTACTGCTTGGTTGCTCCAGTTCCACTAATTGCCAGGACTCCCGGACTTTCTTCTCCTGTTAAGTCCATTCTGGTGGTGGCGCACAAGTCCTCCACCCAAAATGTGTATCGTAGTAAATGGAAGCGTTTTTTCATTTGGGCTTCTCAGAGAGATTTGGATCCGTATACCGCCCCAATTCCAGCAGTATTAGAATTTCTAACAGATTTTCCAGCAGGGGGCCAGCTCTTCCACTGTTAAGGTCCAGCTGGCGGCTATATCCCATTTTCATGTAGGGGAAAATTCAGGTTCACTAGCTGCTTCTAGGATTTGTAAAACTTTCATCAAAGGCACCTTTTTGCTGAGAACTCCGATTAAGCATCCTTCCCCTCCATGGGATTTGACCTTGGTTCTTCAGGCCTTAGTTGCGCCTCTGTTCGAACCCGCAGAGTCAGTTGATTTAAAATTTTTGTCGTGGAAGATAGCCTTCCTGGTGGCTATCACCTCGGCTAGGAGAGTGCCCGAACTTCAAGCCTTGTGTATGAAACCCCCATACTTAATTTTTCATAAGGCTAGGGTTTCTCTAAGGACATATCCTTCTTTCCTCCCTAAAGTTGCTTTGGAGTCAAATATCAATCAGTCTTTTAATCTCCCACTATTTTTCCCTAATTTTCAAAACAAAGGGGAATACAAACTTCATTTGCTGGATGTCCAGAGAGAGTTGCGCTTTTATTTACATAGGACTAAACCCTTTCGTAAGTCTGATCAGTTATTTGCTTCCTTTGCCAAGCCCTTTTTGGGGAAACCAGTTTCAAAGGTGACTCTTGCTAGATGGATTTCACTTTGTATCCTGCAGGTGTACAAGGATCATGGATTATTAGAACCAGACAGGGTTCATGCTCATTCTACTCGTTCTATGGCTACTTCTGCTGCGTTCTGGTCCAGAGTTTCTCTGGATGACATTTGTTCAGCGGCTACCTGGGCTTCCTCTCACACTTTTATTACTCATTATAAGTTAGACATAGTATCTAGAGGAAGGGCGTCTTTTGGTTCTGCAGTGCTCCGGCATATCCTTTCATAAGGGCCTCCCAAGGTCATTGGTAGCTGGGGACTCTGTCCCACAGGTTGATGATCAAATGAAGTTAACTACTTCAGGTAAAGAAGTTCTGTGCTCACCATAACATTCCATCTGAGAAGTTAGACTTCATTTGTCATCAACCTTCCCTCCCTACTTCCCCCTGACCTTAGTGGTTTGCGATAGTCCTTGGACTCAGACGTACTGGGTATTGTAAGCTTAGTCTGTGTGATCAGGACAGGTTATGTCTCTTGGGTTAATGTGTGTCACATTGTGGGTGGCAAACTTGATCTGAGGGTTGGAAGGAGGTTGCAGTGTAGTATGCGTAAGGGGGAGAAGCTTGGAGCTCGTATCTTAGCTTGGAAAGTTGCCAGCTCAGATCCGAAACCCACAGTTTGATGACAAATTAAGTCTAACTACTCAGATGGAAAATTATGGTGAGTACATAACTTTTTAGTACTGTTAGGCACCTTTCAGTGCTGTTAAGGTCTAGTCTTCTACTAGAGCATTAGCCATAGTCAGCACAGAACATATGACACCTTTTAAAGTTATAATACATTTTGTCACTTTCTCTTTCTCTGTCTTACACACACACACACACACACACACACACACACACACACACACACACACACACACACACACACACACACACACACACTGTTGCAGACTGAAGTGGCTTACTGATCTTAAAGATATTCTTTCATAAGACATCACTTCTGTCTGTGTGGAGGTGCTACATTTTTTACAGCTTTTAAAGCTGTAAAACACTGCACTCTTGCACTTTAGTAGTACATTGGGGCAGTTTCGTAACTTTTCACATCCTAGAAGAACTTAATGTACTTGCAGACTCTCTCAGCTGCAGTTCTAGCCCCCCCCTCTTTATATGGTACTACAAAGACTTACAATCCTTTTTTTTCTGATTATAACTCTGTTGTATGCTATTGACATGGATGTCAGGATTCACCTGTCATGCTTTGTATCACCCCACTCTTGAAGGAAATTTTTTTACATTTAATTTTTTAGTCACCAGCTTGATCATAATTGTCTAGATTGTGTTTATTACTTTTTTGGGATTTTGACATGAGTAGTTCTTACGTAACTAAGATAATGTTTATTTGGGTTCAGTAGTTTCATAAGAAAGTTTAGATGCATGCATAGTTCTGCTTTGTAGATTGCTTGGTTGAATGATGTTTGTATTAAAATGCTTAGTTGTCCTGTCAGGTCCACCATGGAATGGGAAGCAGTGAAAGAAAGTAGGTCTAATAAGCAATTATTTGTGTGTTGTAGCATAGATGCAATGTAGTATCTATTTCAGGGGCTTAGTATATTTGGATGTTTGGCAGCTAAGAAGCAACTTCTGTCCACCTGTCATCAGAAAGATGATGGCAGAGAATGTCCTTTGTGACTGTCTGGTAAGGTCTACCATGAAGGGTGTCTGTGTCTGATTTTTTTTTTTTGGAATACAGGTATATGTAGGGGTTTGTCAATGACCATTATCTCTAAAATAAGAGAGAGAATCCTTGTAGTCAGGATGATTGGGAGCGCATAGCTGCTGTTTTGATCCAGTTAGAGAAGACTGCAGGAAGGGACCATTACCAATTGCTGAAAAAAATCCAGTCCAGAGCAGTGCTATCTTCAGATACTGCTACCCCAAATTTAATAGTGCATTCGAATGGATGAGGTTGGGGGAAATATCTAATGTTATTGCAAATTCATTATATACACCTACACATTGTCTTTACTGTGTAATGTTGTAATAAGACAGGGAGTGGGAGTTTTCAAAAATAAGAAATCTGACTTTAGAAGCATCCTTCATTGGCTACTGTTGGTATCTCAGTCTTGGCACTGAATTCTTACATCGCTAGGAGGACAAAGTGACCTGTTACTTACCACCTCTGTTTTGCCACCACTATTGTGTCTATCTTGATTTGAGTATTTATTATAAGAGAGTTACTACATGTCATACTGAAAGTGATACTGAAAGTGTGTATGATTGTACTCCCTGGTTAGCACATCACTAACTGTAATCTTCTGAGTTTCAGATTTTTGCTTTGATCAGCTGCACTGCACAACAGAAAGCCACAGATGCCAGCAGTTCATTTCAACCACCAGAAGGAGAAGCTGAGGAAACTTGCCTACATGACCTGTTGTAAAATGGGAGTTGTAAAGGATAATCATTAGGAGATCACCAGGAAGATCCACACCACAATATTAGACAGGTGGTGAGCAGATTGAAAAGGTGAGAGTGGGTGGCCAGACATCCCCTAAAACCTTCATTCAATCGCACTTGTTATAGAATGTCATGTTGGACGCTTCTCTAATGGGCTGGAGATCTCTGCTGAGAGCCTTCTGTAGTGGAGTCCCCAAAAGGAGGCTGTACATAAACCTGCACAAGCTGAGGGCATTAGGAGAGTTGAAGCACAAATGTATTCTGCTTCAGCAAAGCTGTTATGGCTAGTAGGGGAACTTGTATTTGTACCCCTTCAGGAGAGAGTTTGTATGGGTTTGCCAGTGGGCTATGCATCATGAAATCTGTTTCATAACCTTTCAAATCCTAGAAGAACTTAATGTACCTACAGACTCTCTCAACTTCAGTTCTAGCCCTTCTCTTTATCCAGGGTAAAGAATGTGTCTCTTGTTGGGATCCTTCAGGAATGAAGCATCCTGGTGTTTGACCCTTTTAACATTTAACTGAGTGGAAGATGAAGAAGAGATGAGGTTGGATCCATTTTCATTTCCCTGTATGCTTTCCCACCTTGCCATCAAATTATGCACCTTCTGTCATAATGTAGAGCAGAAAGACTAAAACTCATCCTTGTTACCCACCCTGGTGTCTAAGAAGATATGGTTTTAGGCTTTTGTGTTCCTGGTGCTACTGGGAACCCATCCCACTACAAATCAAACACACTCCCTATGTTTGAGCATGAAGTTACTTCGTGTTTTGCCTCACACTTGACTATTCGGGTATCAGAGGTAACTGAAGTTTCTAGTAAGCTTTCCACTCAGACTTATTCCACCAAGAATAAGAGGTTCCCCATGTGAGTAGAGAGATATTCTATAGCATGTCATTTCATTATTCATCAGCTGATTTTAATGAGATGCTTGGTTGATTTTGGTCTTAGCTCATGACTGTCAAAGGACGTGTTTCTGCCACGCTGACACATCACAACCTTGTGGGTGGCAGATCTTTGACCCAGCAGGGTTTTTTAAGCGGTTTCTTAAGGATGTTCTGCATCTTTGCTCACATTTGGAGAGCACTTCTCATCTTTAGGATTTCACCTTCATGATTAACAGGCTTGTCTGTCTAACATTTGAACAAAGTAGTTCAGCAGATCTGAAGTTTGTATCTTAGAAGGTGCTTTTATTGAGGGTCATCACCTTTGCGAATTGGAGGATTTTAGAGGTTGCTCTCTTTATCTACAGAGAACCTGACATGAACTTTCTCAGTACTTGGCATTTACAAAAAATGGCCTTTACACTGTCAAGATAATCAGTTTGTTATTCTGTTTCCTCATGGTCATAATTAAGATGCAAGGGCTTTCTACCTTTGTGGTGTGTCATCTGTTGAGGTTTACATCACCTGTGTACATCAGTTTCAGGAAAATTGGTTCATAAACTTTACTGCATGTAAGAAAGGTCTGGCTGTAGTTAAAGTAACAGTATCATATGGGTTGCTAACGACATTACTCCTTGTCACTGAGCAGAAAGGTGATAGTTGTCTAATGCTGGTAAATGACTTATTGCTCAATATTTTCTGAGGCCACTTTACCAGAGGCATGGCTGGCTTCCAGTGCCATTTTTAAGGATGTGTTTATTAGTCACAGCCACTTGGTTCCTGTTGAACATTTTCACTGGGTATTACCGCTTGGACCATGATTCTAGGAATCTGGCATTCTTTATCTTTTTGGTTAGGACTTGGCCTTCTGAGCTCTTTGATCTTTAGATGTTCCTTTAACTTATGCCACCCTGTGAGGTTTATGGAGTGCAGTTTGGGATTATTTGCAGAAGTAACCTACTGCATGGGACCTTTACAGTTAGATACAACTGATAGTATAGTTGTTATAGCAGTTTTATCTACAGGAAGGCCCTCTGCAGTTATATATTTATTATCTGCACACCGCTCCATTACATTTTGTTGACTCCTGCATTCAGCTTCAGCAGATATATTCGGTCAGGTATATAATTTCCTATTTATTTGTGTCTTTGCAAATGTTACTGCGTGGTGTATTAGTTCAAACTGAGAAATTTGGGTACTGTATGGGCCCTCCAGCCTTGGTCTTTGACATCATGGTGTGTGCCTCTGTGAGGCAGTGGTGTATTAAATGTACCTTGGGTCCCTGGCTGTTTTCAAACTATGCTTGCCCTCTCCCCCCAGCTCACTTTTAGGACCATGGATAAATGCATGCATTCTTCTAGATTCACCTTCCTGATTGTTTTAAATTATATTTATTGTTTAATACAGCAACATGTGTTAAAGTATACCTTAAACTTGTAGTGTTGAACTTTTTTCCAGTAAGCAGTGAAACAAAATATATTAACCAATAATGAAAAAAGTACCCATTTCATAACCATAAACGGCAACTCAAACTGCTGTCATTATAATACATCAGTATCTGTACTCATCAGTCATGGACACTTTATTGACTATGTACATATTACATTTCTGATTGTGATAAAAATGATCAAGGTAAAGCATTCCAATTTGCTTTACACCAATACACACAAGTCCTGCAAAGGTAGACTAATGACATTTTAACTTTATCAACTCAGTGGGGGTCAGTCATTTTTATCCAATGACATCCCCCAGACCCAGCAGTTCTGAGTACATTGTTGACTGCATTCTTCTCTGATGTCTCTGTCAAAAAAATTAATAACAATAATAATGATCAAAGTAACATATTTCAAAATTGTTTCACACACAAAAAAAGCAGTAACCATAGTAAAGTATTCTGATTAATTCACACTCACATGCCCACTAGTCCTGCGGAGCTAGGGTATAAGGTACTCTCATCCAAAGATATCCATCATCCCCACTAGGAGTTATAGCCACTTTGTTGACTCTATATACCCCTTATTGTTATGAAGAAATAAATTGCATGCACTTTATTGTTAGTTTTGGATAAATTACATAAAAGTATAGAAAGATCAGTAGCATGACACCATAAGACCCAGCCACGTGTAGCTTAGTTTAAATAGAAGAGCATTTATGATGAGAGTATAAAAAATATTGACTGCATGATAATGTATTTGTTTGTGTCTTTCGGCTTTTCCCGGTTAGGGGTCGCCAAAGCGGAACTCCGATCCGCTAATGATTGGTAGTTGATTTTTACGTACCGAATTACCAGCCCTGACGCATAACCTTCAACGAAGGTACGCCCATTCACGCATGTCTCCACGCAGAAGACGCTCTAGATGAGAGTTGATCTGGACAGTATACTAAGTCAATATTCACAGTCCCTGCAGAACTTAAAGTCATCTGAATAATTTCACTTTAAAGAGAGCTGTTACTAATGCAGATGATGCTATTAACAAACAACTCTGCATTTCAGTGCTTCGTCTACAGATGTAATGCCTGCTGTCCATACAGAATAAATGGCCTATGTGGCATTAAAAATTTGGTGCGTTGATGATATTTATATAGCACTTCCTGAACAAGATCAGCTATGCAACAGAAAACAGCTGGCAAAAAACAGCCACAGGTTCATAGTTAGCTACTAGGCATGCAGTCCTAGAAATCATTAAGAAGGCTAGCTCAAATTAAAGCACTGTCTGCTTAAGTTACTTGCTCAAGGTCACACAGAGATAAATGAAGGTGAAAAGATTCTTACCATGAACACTTGGCACAGGAAGCAGCTCATTAACATGTCAGAGCTTTCATCCTCTGCCTCAAATGGCAAGTAACAGTTTTTAACTAAAGGCAGTAATCCTTTACAATCCAGTCTTGTAGAGAAGACTGTCACAGTAATATGCAACAGCGATTGTATAATGGATGATAAAGATCAGGCAGTTCTCATCACCAATCCAAGTAATGCAGACTGTATGACCTGACAAATGTTATCCCCTTTGTAGTTGCTGTAAGCTGTAAAGAAGGTATTGCAAAAATGTATTACTAAAATGCAACATGTTAGGACTAAATTACATAATTCAACCCTCTTAATTCATTCTGTAGTGCAATGAATAGTGCAAAATAATTAAAAAATAATTCAGATGGTGTGGTAACTTTTGTTCAAAAACTCACAAGTCTTACAAAAATAAGAAATATTGCCGCATACAACATACTATTTTTTTTGAGGAGGAGGAGCTTAAATGCTTGCAGGACACCTTTGTCTCATTTTGATCTCCTTATGTCTTCCCTGTCCTCATGAATAGGTTCATAGGTTAGTAGCTCTCCTTTTTGAAACCGCTAAATATAAGTTTGACCTACCTGAATGGCTGATAATGATGTATTGTTGCAGCACATACCACCAGTCAACAGATATGGATTGTTATCAACTGCACCCCTGTGCAGGGTAATGAACCAGGCTCCTGTTAGCCATACCAGTGTCCCTTTATTTGGTTATCTTTCTCCAGTTACCATAAAACACTGTGCAGACCTGTCATTGTACATACTGTTTTCTTCTTTACTTTTACAGTTATTACAAAGATTTGGGTTTTATTTAAAATTTTTATTTCAGATTTTACAGTAAAAACACTGGCAGCAATTTTCTAAACAAAACAAAACACTCTCACATTGAAAACAGATTTGACAGAGAAGTAGTAAACCTGTCTTCCCTCTTAACTTATATTTAGTGAAAATGCACATGGTAACCCATTAAACTATGAGAGACATGCTAGGATTCATAACCAAATAGCATATAGTGAAGCAGTAATTAACAGCTATGTGAAGGGTACAGGAGTTCAAAAGACAAATGTGCAACTCATTTGGTAACAGCCTGGGGCAGCCCACTGGACAAAAGTGTCTTTTTTTCAGGAGCAGCCCAGGAATGTTGGCTGGACAGAATCACACAGAAGACAAATAAAGCTTGAGGGAAACAAACCCTGACTACACGAATCAGCTGTTTAACTTCTCATAGCCTTACTCATCCGTAATAAATAGGTTCATCGGTAGGTAGGCTAGCTGACCTTATAGGCTATTTTAAGTCTAGTCTATTTCCCTTCAAAGGCGAAAATCAAACCCTGTACCTTGTGTGTCTAAGGTCAACACCTTAACTATTATACCAGTCCTCAACCGCTCAGCCAAATACTAGACTATCAGTCTGCAGGCTACCACAAGCATAGCCAATAAACAGAGGTCAGAATTAATAATCCTGTACCCTTTATCTGTGAGATTAAGACCCTAACCATTATGCCAACCCTTGTCCTAAAAAAGTTACCCATGCAGGAGACACCTGGACAAACAATTAGAGCTCAAACGCAGTGCATTTCACACCTGAATGCCTGAAAAAAATAAGAAAAATTTTAAACATATTCATAGTTAATAAAGTTGTAGACTTCATGCTGTCCATGTTATTCAGAGCAAAATAATAAACACACTGTAAGCATTCAAAGAAACCAAGGATTTTACCCAAAGCACATAACTCATATGGCTCAGAAAGGTTTGGAGGGGCAGGTATGTTTCACAGATGACACCGCTTCTGTGGAACAGACTTCCCATCCAAATAAACGTTCGTCCATGTCTATTTCAAGCACAACTTAGATCTTTGGATGGAAAACTGAGAATTTACCCCAGGACTGCCCCCTGTACTATTAATGGACAGATGCAACTCCTAAATGCTTTATACCGTGCGTGGGTCCCATCAAATTATCTGTGGTGTGATCTCAGTTATTGTCATTAGAGGTAATATATAATTATAGATCATGTGATGGGTAAGGCCAGTCTATAACTAAATGGGATACGTTATTTTGAGCACAAAAAAGGGAAATTGGCTGGGCATAAAATGGTCAGCAAGGGCAGCTAGCCTATGAACCTGTTTGATTATGCACCTGTTTTCTACAATCAGTTTTCTTCCTTTACACCATAACTACTCTGGTGCATAAGCAGTTACTAGGCTTGCACCCCAGAGGACCATTGAGGAGGCTAGTCCAAATTTCTATTTGCCTGAAAGCATTACCTGGTTATGTAACTTACTCAAAGTCACATATGAGGCAAATGGGAACTGAGGGAATCAGACCACTGCCACAGGAACTACAGCTCAGAGCCCTAACACTGTGCCAGCTGCCAGACTAAAGTAATGCGGGAGGGAAAGGATTCAAACCATACACCACTGACACACGAAACAACAGCATTAATGCACTACACTAATTCATGAGTTTTGAGTGGAATAGTGAGATGCAGGAACCAAACATTTATACAGATGCACTCACACACACATGATCATCAATCACAACTTGCTCAAAATCAGACAGTAGGCAAAAGGAGGTGAAATGGTTTAGGCCATGTAATTTTGACTACAAGATGCAGTGCATTAACTTCACACTGAACTCTAATTACTGGCTTTATTGACTGACTGTAAACCTCAGTGACTTTTAACCTTCAGTAATTTATCAGAAAATGAAGAAGTGTGTGAATATTTGGCAATTAGTGCAGAGGATTAAGGCTGTAACTGTTAGTGAGCTGCTTCCTGTAGTCAAGGCTGTAGGGTTTGATTATTTCTACCTCCATTTGTCTATTATGTGACTCTGAGGAAGTCTTTTAACTGAACAGTGCTCCTGATGATGCAAAATAAATCTGTTTTAAAAACTAGAACTCTAATGACTGGCATTTGGATATTTGTAAATGTGAATATTTCACTTTATGTATTAATGTGGAGCTTTTCTCACTGGGCCTCCACTGAAAATGGGCTATTTCTAGGCCCAGTAGACTTTCCTGGTTAACAAATGCAATAAATAAATAAATCTGGAGTGCACAGACACACACACACACACACACACACACACACACACACACACACACACACACACACGCACTTTCATCTGCACTTAACACTTCCAGCAGTGTTTGTACTACTGTGCTCTGGGGGGTTGAGACCTGTGCAAATAGAAAGACTTTTCAGTCATGTTGTAGGCATGAATAGAATGAGTTAAAATTAAATTGTCTTGTAGGCTGACCATGGAACCCCCTGAAGCTTTTGGCCCTGGACAGCTGCCCATTTTTCTCAAATTATAATGTGGCACTTCTGAAAGGTGCTCTTAACGTCCCGAAGCTCTAGAAGAAAATCTAGATGTGGAAATCAGTACAGTGACCCATTATACGGACTTGCTCACAGATCATCTGATAATAGTGAGCTGTCTGTTTTCTCACTGCATCCTGTTGTGAGATGCCAAATGCTAGCATGACCTTGAGAATAAACTTGCAGCCCATTCTGAAATGTCTTCTTTGGTTACCACTCTATTTTTTTCTCTGAATCAGGAAGGCTTCGTAAATAGTGTTTTATTGTTTGAAATGACACACAGGCACTACTTTCTTTCATTAAGTCATGGCTTAAGCTAGCTATACCTGTCACAGTCTGTTTTGGCATTCACCTCAGATGAGGCACCCATGCCTCTAACCTTTGACTTCCAAATACCTGTTTAGTGTATACTGGTAGAACTGAAGAGGCCATTTTCCGAGACATATTCTGTACCTGAAACTTCCTGTTTGCATTATTGTCTTTCAAAGGGATGTGAACATTGTTAAGGAAGAAAATACTTTTGAAGTTTTTCATGAACAGTACTGTGTTTTCAGTCTCAAAAAGCAGTATTTTCATTTTTTTATATTGAGGATTTTAAATGTACATATATGAGACTACTGTTTTTGTGTTTCTAATGTAGGCTATGTGACATAATTCTGACACAGGAAATCCTAAATGCATTTAAATGTCAAAATTAGTAATATGAAACTAGTTTCCATCCATGATAATCAATGACTTTCTTTCCATTAGGGAAGCATTACAAAGTAATGAGATACATAGCAGCATGACTTGCTTTCGGAGATTTTATTACATGTTAAGAAACGTGTAACCATGTGGCAGTTTTAATGTACTGGATACAGTGCTGCTAATAAGCAGTTAGCATTCTAACAACATACTGTTATGCTGAAAATGTAGTAAAGTATTGCAGCAGAAATTATTAAATGATTGGAGGGTGTGACAGCCCCATTCCCACACACTCACCTTCTCTTTAGAATATAGTGCGACTCTGAGATCTTGGAGGTTATGAAACTAGGAGATAAGACTTTTCAGTAAATTTTTCCTTTCCTCTGAGTTTGCATGACCTTGGAGTTGGACCTTATTAGTTAGCGGTTGACGTGTACAGGGATGTGCAGGAGAATTACCCCCTTCCCCACCACCACCACCAAAATGAAGCAGTCAGAACCAACACAGCAGAACTTTATTTCTGACTTTGTCATGATTTTGTAATACGAAGTTTGATATGTCATGCAATTGAAAAATATACTCCCCTGATTTCTTTTCAGAATGTTGGGTGAGTTATTTTTTTTAAATAATCTTTTGCCACCCCCCCATTACCATCAAACCTGCCTTCACTTGTTTCCTTTTTCTCATGACTTATGGCATTCTGGAACACAGGAAGAGAGAAATAAAAGACAGAGTCCATGGACATCATCCACTGAGTTTATGATATTTTTCAATATGATGCTAGTGCCTGCCACCCACCACTGGACAGACAGCATGGTGAAATACTCATTACGCTGAGGCATGGAGTATGTACGTATGTGAACATTTGCAAAGTTCAGCTGGAGTTCTGTGCACTCTTTGGTAGGCTAACTATCCCTAGCCATCCCTGTTGCAGGAACTGCACTTTTGGGTTTTTTGCAGACAGTGCGACATCATCAGCTTCTTCTCCTTAAGATGGGTGAGTCTGGGTCAACTGTTTAATCCTGTCAGTCCCCATCCAGTTTTTCTTGACACCCAGGCCATTACTTGAACCTTGGTTATATAGAGAGTAGCCAGAGCCAAAACCTGTATGCCGCAGAGATGGCTTGACGGTAGAATTACTTTAAATGAAAACATTTTCTTTGTTGGTTTCCACTGCATGCCAAAAGCTGGCTGTCAATACTGATTTAAAATTGATATGAGAGGCATATTTTGCATTGTTGAATATATATATATATATATATATATATATATATATATATATATATATGGCCAACATCACTTCTTTGAGTAACACAACATTGCTCAATGATACATAGAAACACAATATTTATTTGCTTGTTGATACTTGATTACCAGGAAAGTCAGACTAAGTGGAAGCCCATTTTCATTGGAGGCCTTGGGAGAAGAGCTCCAAATTATTACAAAACCTTTTAGAAACAATAAATCTGTTGTTGTCAATCTTCACTTAATCCTTGACTTTTGGGTTTGGTTCTGTATGTCGGAACTGACTCCAGATCACACCCTCCAACATCTCTGGAGCTAAGCTTATGGCTATAGTGCTCCTCGCAGAATTACCTCAGATCTCATTTGCCACTTTCAGTGCCAGATGCATTTATCTAAGCAGCTCTCAAGCAAGCTATTTCTTTGATAGTAAGTAAAAAAATATTTCCCTTTTTTTCGCTTTATTAGTGATTTATTTCCTCGGGGATACCCAGCTCCTCTTCCTGCTATCACTATTTAACATGTCTGTGTTTATCTAATATTACCATCACTGGTATTTCTTTCTCTTACCATTTAAGCTAACTCTTTATACCAATTTCTCCTTCTTTCCTTTCTTCATTACTGTCAGGTAATCTTTCGTACCATTGTTGGTACGTCTTTCAACCTTAAAAGTCTGAACTTTATCTAGGTTGCTTTTCTTCCTTGGTTCTGTGTGTGTGTGGCCTTGGAAATGGCCTACAAACAAAAGGAAACTTTGAACAAACTTAAGGGAACTTCTAGCTTCAGAAGATACTAGAAGTGCAAACGTAAATTGCCAAATTCTGACACACACTCTATATGTGTATACTGTTTGAGCCCGGTGCACCTTCTGTCATGAGAGAGAAAAATAAGCTTATCCTGAAGGGTCTTGTTAAAACCACTTTCAATGAGGCCATATCTGGGTCGTCTGAGTCTAAAACGGATATTAGCTTTCCTTCTTCTTCTTTTTTATCAAAACATTCTAAGATGAGGAGCAGCTCGCTGCCAATAGTACCTTAGGCATCACTATCTACAGTGCATAAGAAATCCTTGGTTCCAACAATTCCTCCGGAACCATCTGGGGAAATAGACATGTCTTTGATGCTGTTGGTGTCTGCTTCTGGACCGACTGTTTTGACACCATCCAGTACTGTCACTCCTCCAATTACTTTGAAACCGAAACAGTTTGTTTAAAGAATTACCTCATACCAGGTACTCTTCTTCAGTGGATCCCTTCTTAGACTGACCTCCTAGTCCCTTATTGGACAAACCCATATCCCTGTCATCTCTTTGGTCCATTCCACCAACAGCCTCATAGAATCTGATATCCTGAGGCTGGTAGATCAGCTCTTGGTGGTGAGGGGATTGTCCTCTTCAGTGGTTCCCAGCCATCCTAGTTCAGGTACCTTACCCTGTTCGACTCCAATAACTAGTCCTCCTCTGACCCCAGCTGGGCCTACAGAATTTCTGATTCTGTCAGTCCTGGTTTTGTCTGATTTGGTGCCAGTCAGAGTTTCTTCTCCAGTGCTGAAAACGGCCTTGAGCTCTTCAGTTCTGTCAGAACCAGAGATCTCCCAGGGTCACAGCTTCGTTGCCACTTCTGAGGGGGCATGGATCTACTCTGGGGTTGTTGGAGCCGCCTATGCCTCTCGGGGCATCGGCACACGTAAGCTCGACCCTGGCTTCAGCTTTGGAGGCGGCTTCTGAGCAGGGTGGGACCTTGGTTCTGAAGCAGTCTGTTTTGGTTCTGGGCTCCCACTCCTCTACTTGGGGCTAGCCTTCCAAGCTATGGAGAGAGAATTATCCACTGCGGGCACTCAGTCAACACCACTATTGTTGGACCTACAACCCTGCCCTTCCCCTTGCCCAGAGCTTACTCCGGCCCCTACCCTGGAACAGTGAGTACTGAAGCTGCAGGATCCAACCATTACAGTCCTCTCCTCTTCAGATACCTCTCAGACCCATCCCACTGAAGAGGAATGCCTGAAGAGAAAGTACAAGAGGAAGCACTTAGACTCCCCTGACGAGTCTTTCACTGAAGACAACTAATTTTGATGAAGGGGAAGGCTCCCCAAGGTCACCCCCAGAAGATGTCTCTTTTGGTGACATTCTTGAGATCCTGAAACAAAGGGGTGGCTGGAATTCCCTTCAATTTTTCTCTGAGGAATTGGTAAACTTAGAGGCTTTCCACACCTGACCCTCTACCTCTTGGATCCCTCCACCTGCTGACAATCTGATTAAGCTGATTGCTCTGTGAGCATGGAAGACACCTGACTCTGTTGAACCAGTCCCGAAGAGACCAGATCGTATTTTGTCAGCTCCCCAAAATCAGCAGCATTAGGCAAAAGGAATACCAGTTGATGCCATTGTGGTAGCGGTAGCCACAAAAAAGGAACTTGCTGATGAAAGTCCTACTATTCTTCCTTCTAATAAAGAGTCTAGGATGATGGCTAGATTTGGGAAGCTTGTATACACTTCATCGATCTTCGCACTAAGGTCCTTGAATTACATGGCACATTTCACAAGACTTCAACGAGATCTGATAAAAGAACTTTCAGATACTCTGACAGGAGCAGTAGCTGAAGGGGTTAGAGGAAAGGTGACTTCTCAGCTAGCAACCCTTGACTCTGTTGGTAATTCGTCCATGAGGTTCATTGCACATGCAGCAAAAAGAGACGACGAGGGCAGCGGGTTCAGGCATAGCCATTAGGAAACACTCCTTGATGCTCTTATGTGAGTTTGCAGAGCCATTTAAGTCTTCTCTTGTCAATGCTCCATATAATGAAACATTCTTTTTTGGCCTAACATTAAAGATGCCCTGGCTAGATGTTTCCCTTTCTTTGGCCTCACCTAATTCAGAAACCTTGGACACTGGACTCTGATCCATACGTTTTGTCCCATCCGGATAGACTAATTCATCCAAATCTGCCCAATCTCAAGCTCACTGAGTGGCTTCTCCAGTTCCAGTGATTGCCAGGCATTCAACTCTTGCTTCCCCAGTTGAGAGAATTGTTCTAGCCTCCCACAAACCTTCGACTAGAAAGTTATACTTCAGTAAGTGGCAGAAGTTTTCAAATTGGGCTTTGCAGACGAATCTTGATAATTTTTTAGCCCCAGTCGATAAGATGTTAGAGTTCTTAAAATTACTTTTTGAAGCAGGAGCTTCTGCCTCAACCATATGCGTACATATAGCTGCAATTACAAATTTTCTTAATGGTTTGAATGATTCAGCGTTAATGTCCCATAAACTCTGCAAGCCTTTCTCAAAAGAACTTTGATGCTCAAACCCCCATATAAAGATCCCTCTGCTCCTTGGAACTTGAATCTCATACTTCAGTCAGTAATTGGTCCCCCTTTTGAAATTGTAGCTACTTGCAATCTGAAGTTTTTATCTTTATTGCTGATAGCTATTACTTCGAAAGAAGGATTTGCGATTCAGGCATTATCATGCAAACCTCCACACCTTATTTTTCACAAAGATAGGGTTTCTTTAAGAACAAATCCTTCTTTTCTACCTAAGGTAGTGTCAGAAGCCAATATCAATTAGACTACTCAGCTCCCAGTCTTCTACCCTAACCTTTCTAACAAGGGTGAATATTGTTTTCATTTACTAGATGTACATAGACAATTGCATTTTTACCTTCACAGAACAAAGGAAATCAGAAAATCAGACCAGTTTATTTTCTTTTCTTCTACTTCTGTGGGAAAGTCTGTTTTTAAAGTTACCTTATCAAAATGGCTTAAAGACTTTGTTTGTTTGTGTCTTTCGGCTTTTCCCGGTTAGGGGTCGCCACAGCGGAACTCCGGTCCGCTAATGATTGGCAGTAGATTTTTACGTACTGGGTTGCCGGGCCTAACGCACAACCTTCAACGAAGGAACGCCCATTCACGCATGCCGCTTCACAGAAGACGCTCTAACTGAGAATCGAACGGGCAGCGTCTAACTATGAGGCGACAACGCTACCGCAGCACCGTAACTTTAATTTATAACAAGAAGAAGGTGCAATTACTGGGACCTGTCAAAGCACATTCAACTAGAGCAGTAGCCACTTCTGCAGTTTTTCATTCCAGAGCTTCTACTGATGACATTTGTTTAGTGGCTACCTGGGCTTCCCTCATACCTTTATTACTCATTACAAGCTAAATCTGTTCTCTAGGGTAAAAAACGTCATTTAGTTCAATGGTGCTCAGGAATATTCTTCTGTGAGACCTCCCTGGATTTAGGTAGCTTGGGACTCTCTCCCAAGTTTACGGATTAAGTAAAGATTGACAGCATCAGATGAAGAAGTTACATCTTACCATAACGCTCCATCTGTGTTGTCGATCTTCACTTATCCTTGATATGCCCACCTCCCCTTCCTTTTGGTTTCTTGGTGGAACGGAGCTTTTCTAATAAAATTGATTCCTTCCTGTTAGGTATACAGATATGGTCTCTAGTCTGTTATTTTCCAGTCTGTCACTTTCTTTATGCAAACTCAATCTAAGGTAATTCTACGAGGAGCATTATGGGTATAAGCTTAGCTCAAGAGTTTTTGCAGGGCACGAGCTAGAGTAACGACCGAGTCGGTTCCAAGATATGGAACTGAATCCAAGAGTCAAGGATAAGTAAAGCTCGACACCACAGACAGAACATAATGGTAAGACAGAACTTCTTTTTTATAATCTTCAAAACTAAAACAAAATCATGTGCAGTTTAAATAATTAAGAAATACTATGAAAACCGTTGTAAATTACTTCATCTGATGAGGTTTTATATAACTAAAATGAAAGTGCTCATCTTGCTTGGTTTGAAATAAATCGTTTTCCTTTTTTTTACTGTTTGGCTGGATTTTGCAGTCATTTATGAATGTTTTTGTGGTATTTCCTATTTTTTTCCATTGTTGCTCTTTGTTTCCAGTTTAAATAATTATAGGAAATTGGACATAATGTAATAAAAATATTGGTCAAGAACTGATGTAAGGTATATGCCATTCATTTAATATTTAGAGAAATTTTAGACCGTTTGTAGAGAAATTAAAGGTAAGTTTGCCTAATACAAAATAGGAATTGTAATATAAAGTGAAGGAAATGCAGGCTTATGGTATATTTAGAGAAAAAGTCAGGGAAGAGAATTAGATAGCAGTAAGGAAGTAAGTGATGAAGGTAAATATAAGGAATGAATAGGTACTTGTTCACATTTGGGGATATAGTTTATCCTGGTTTTGAGCAAGAACAGAGCCAAATTTTAGTTAGGAAGTCTTTCAGAGTGGTTTTGAAAGATGGGTGTATACCTGCTGGATACAGGTAAGGAGTTCTAGGCCTTAGCAACCTTGTACGAGTGCAGACAATGCCCAGCAGGTTTGCTAGGTTTGTAGATAGACAGGAGTTTTTGGTCACTGGATTGCAGTGACCAGCTGGGAACATAGTTGTGTAGAATGTTTTTTAGTGCTGGTCAGGCAGATGGATGCTGGATAATTTTATAGTTGGTAAGAAGCTGTGTATATGTTAGTCGATGTGGCACTTCTAACCAGTTTAGGCTTTTCAGTGCTATACAGTGGTGGGTTCTGAAAGGGGTATGTGCTGCAAATTTAGCAATACCTCAAATGCATAAGGTTGCCTCAGATTTGTTGATCTACACCATTTGAGTAACACTGTATCAAACAAGATATATCAAAACACAATACCTCAAACTCGCTGGTCGCTCTAACACTTAAAATAAAATAAAAATTTCCCAGACAATGTTTGGGTGTTGAGGGGAGGTCCCTCTCTGCCCCCCACACCTCCTGCTACTTATATACACCAATTACAAGAGTGTACAGCAGTGGGGAAACAGAGAATTTCCATTTCTATACTGAATGCTGGTTTTGGCAAGAGCATACACTGTTCAGAAGCATACAGTGCAGGTGACGGAGTGCATCTATTCACTTATACTGTAAAAAAACTCACCCTGCAAATAGTCGAACTCTTTACAGCACACACACACACACACACACACACACACACACACACACACACGTCTGTCAGTGTTTGTGTGTGTGTGTGTGTGTGTGTGTGTGTGTATGTACATATGTATGTATATGAGGAATGGCAGCAATCTTGGATTTGTTTTTTTCCTTCAGTCTTTGGGATGTGAGTACTTATGCTTCTAAATCAGTGATGGCGAACCTATGACACGCATGTCAAAGGTGACATGCCATGACATTTTGTGTGACACACCAGCGTTCACCAACACCTGAGTTACCAAAGAAATTGCTTTTACATTTATTGCTTGTGTGAAGTGCATTGAATTATTGTGTGGCAGAAGCCAGTTCAACAACACTGCTGCAGAGGTAAGGAAGTTATCAACCTCAAAGACTATTTCGGTATAGCAGTGCTGACATTGTTTTCTCTTCGTGATTTCACTTTTGCAAAGGGCAAGTAGTCTGCATTTCTAGGAGTGTGCTGTTTTACATTCCTGCCCCTCTTAATCCCTCCTAAAACTGGCAACTTTTTACACTTAATAATGGCAATAAATAGATTTATAGAATAATTTTACTTCCGAAAATGTATTACGTTCATTTTTTTCTGTCATTGTCTCAAATTAATAGTACTAGTAGTTTAAAACCGTCCATGTCTCTTATTTCTAGATTGGCCCCTGATTCTGTTGAGATTTATCCTTGATGTACTGAGAGCCATGCTGTTTTATTTATTTATTTAATTAATTAATTTATTTTGTTTGTTTGTTTGGGTGGGGGGGGGGCACGCAACAAGAGTCATGTTAGGCATTTTCCGAACTTTTGACACTCTGAACCCAAAAGGTTCGCTGTCAGTGTTCTAAACAGTGTTTTTTGTTTTAACAATATAGAAACATTCTGGATTATGTTGTGTTTCCAGTCTGTAGGCTTCTGTTTGGACTGAGAGAGGATGTAAGTCATACCAGGGCAGAGTCTGCAAAAACGTGTGTGTCTATCTCTTCTACCAAGATATCTGCAAGGTCATCTTCGTTGATCAGAGGCTGCAAAAGAAATCATCAGCTGGATGACAGTGAGGTCTTCGGGAGTGAGACTAATGTACATGTCCTGCATCACATCCCAGCAGTTCTCATGAAGTCCTGGCACATATTAGTACTTTTAATGATGCATCACCAGTGGAGACTAAGGAGACTGCTGAGAACCGTCAAAGACAGGAGGCAACAGATTGCAGATAAGAGGGAATGATCTGTCTTTTGGGAGTTTTAATTAGAAGGGTAGATTTTGCGTGAGAGGGGGACATAGACCTAGAGGGGTGTACCTAATGCCATGACCAGGAGGAACACAGAGCTTGTGGTCTTGGTTGCAGGAGGAACTACATAGAGTGGAAAGCTTGATGTTATTGCCCATATCAACAAATAACTTGGCTGCCAATGTAATCGGAGCAATAAAGCAAAGGTTTTGATAACCTACTGAGAAGGTCTTACATCAGTAGTACATACACAGTAGCACTCAGAGTTACTGTCAAAACCTGATGTGGTGAACTATAGGGTATTTTGTCAGAGCACTAGAGCACAGGTCTTGAGGACATACAGAGAAGGTCTTGGGTAAGTAGTACACACACAGTAGCACTCAGAGTTACTGGCGAAACCTGACATGGTAAATGACGGCGTTTTGTCAGAGCACTAAAGCAAAGGTTTTGAAGACCTACAAAGAATGACTTGGGTAAGTAGTACACACACAGTAACACTAGAGTTACTGCCAAAACCTGACATGGTAAATTACAGGGTATTTTGTCAGAGCACTACAGCAAAGGTTTTGTGGATCCACAGAGAAGGTCTTGGGTAAATAATATGCACACAGTAACTAACACTCATAGTTACTGTCCAAACCTGGCATGGTAAATGATAGGGTATTTTTGTATTATTGGTTCAAGAAGTGGTTGAATGTCTGATGATGACTTTTAGGACTTTGATTTCCCAGGGGGCTTGGGATCTGCTTAGAGAGATGCAGACATGTACTGACATGAACATGTACATTCTCCTGAGAGGGAACTCAGAATTGTAAATTATATTTATTAAGAGTGTCATTGTCAAATATTAAAGTAAGTTAGACTACTTTAGCACCAGGGAAATCCTAACTGGCATCCATATTGTAAACATTAGGGTACTTAGTCTAAAACAAATACTGAAAAACATACAGTTAGTGGGGAAACAGAAGGTTGTGTATGCTTGTGGATAAGGTAAAATGGACAGGTCAACAAAAAAAAAAAGGAAGGCAGTGAGTGCCATTCAGCTATTAACAGTGATTTAAAAATGCTGTCTCTATGTTGTGGTACTGACAGAAACATTATACACGGTGACAACAATGACCAGGTTATAAACATACTGGCTTCATAGTTTTTAACACTGACAAAGTATATAAAATACAAGGAGGTATAGCCTGTATAAGGAAAGCAATAAAATGAATCAGGCAACAGAATATGTACATAAATATGGAAAAGAGAAGGTGGTATAGGTTAAAATGAAGAAGAAAAATGGTAGAATAGTTTGCAGAGGTGGTGTGTATAGAACCTATCCTCATAGGGACTAAAGAGCTAAGAAAATGATGTAGGATATTGCCTGAATGAAAGAGAATGGAGGTGTTAATGCTGGGGATTTTAATGTGCCAGATTAAGGTGAAATACAGATAAGGATTACTCTTTATTATGTACAAAGGCGCAGGCTTCTTTCCAGTTTGTATTCTAATATGTTCAGGATGGGGTAGTTAAACCTGTGATAAAGGACTCCTGTTATTCTAAAAGATCGAGTAATTATAAAGCCTGTGTTGGTCCAATAAAAGGTATTACATCACCTCTGTTTTCCAGTGCATTTGTGTTTTCTGTTAATGGACCAGCATAACATTTTTTTTTTCATTTTTGTACTATGTGTGATGATGTGAGGTGTTGCCAGCTATGCCACAAGTAAGGCAGTGGATATGCAACATATGCCAGCACAACTAGCTGGAATTTTGTAAATAATTATTTGCCATTTGCACATCAAACTGATTTGTACAGATGCATATGTTGAAAAATGTATTTGTAAAGCTGCTTGTGTTAAAAATGTACCAACAGTGTGCCCTGCTGGACAGAAAAATAAATATACTTGTATTATTGTAACTGTTGAAATGTATATATTGTAACAGAGGGTACTGGAAGAGAAGAGGTTAATCACAGTCCAGCTAACTTTGAAAAATATTCTGAAATTAAATTAATGAGCCTAGGCCATAAAGGTGTTCTCTCACAGTTTTGAATGAAGCCAGAGACGCTGTGTCTGTAAGAAGTATGGTTTATTAGCTCCTGTAGGAAGAGTGGAAGTGATTTATGGGTTTAAAGCTTCCAGCTACTATAACACATCACAGCAAAGCTGTCTTTGTGTGTGTGGGAACACATATGTGCTAAATCGTGGCAACTTCTAGCCAATGGGGTTAGCAAGGGAACCAGAAGTCAGATGACCAGATGTATGTGATGTCATTCTGTAGTCCAGGACAAAAACGATGTTTTAATACCGGATGAGAGATAAGTCTCAGATCAGTCTGTTTTTGGAACCTGACAGAGAAGGATTCTTCACCTATTTCATCTTGTTTTGCTTTAGTAAGTAAACCAGGGCATAGTAATTCTTTAGATCAGTCAGGAAAATATAGTCAGATTAATTAAGTACTGTTTTTCTGTGTATCTGTATGAATCTATTTGTCTGTGTTATTTTAATATTTTCTGTGATTGAAACTCTGGTGTTTACTGTAAATAGATATTTAGTATGTTAATGTTATTTTTTATTTATGATAAAATATATTTAAACTTTTCTTTGCAGCTGGTCCTTTAGAGAATATTTTAATCTCTGAGAGTACTTATATATATATTTGGTGAAAGCTCTGGCCGCTCCTGAAGGCCTTACTGCATTGGCCAAACACAGCCATTCATATTAATATTAATTTCACACAGTATAATTGGGTGCCATTGTAAGAGCCTTAGAGTAGCTGGCGTTGGAGTGTCTGGTGGCAGTGTAACAACCTTATAGTCTGGGCAGAAGGGGGCATAGCTAGTAAATCTGTGCCAGCCTTTCCCTGGTGTGTGTGTGTGTGTGTGTGTGTGTGTGTGTGTGTGTGTGTGTGTGTGTGTGTGTGTGTGTGTGAAAATCAAATCTCAGAGTGTGCGGGTCAGCTGTTTGGAGCAGAGACACAAAGCACTGGTTTCACAGAGAGAGTGGTAGAGAACTTGGCTTGGATAGTGGGGAGTCTTATTGGGGACCTGGAGTGAAACCGAGAAAACCAGACCCTGGACTGTGTGTGTTCCCTGTGTGCTATTAAGGGGAAAGTGTAAACCCTGGGTGTATCCATTTTTGTTCCAAGTGGATGTCCCTCTCTAGTGCCAGTGGTGAGGATTCAGGCTGCTCAATTATGGCCCAAAGTGGGGACGTCACACATTGTATAAACAGTAATACACTGGCATAAAAAAGAGGTCTATATATACACACATTTACTCCAGTAACATAGAGTTCTACCACCCCCTGTTGAGTTTTGTTGAATGAATTGGTTAATTAATTGATCGATTGAATAAGTGCTCTATGAAATTGATTGATTAATTTGTTGAGTTAAGCTATATAAAGCATTCATATTGTGCCTTTTTTATAAACCTGAGGAAGCGTACCTGTTGTACGTGAAAGCACTTGTTTTCTAATAAAATCAGTTTATTTTACATCGTGGAGGTCTCCGTTTGCTTTGTTCTGTGGATATAACTTCTTTCTTCGATGTGAGACCTTGGATGGTAGCTTTCCTGTTTTTCCTTATATTTGTGTTTATTTTGGGACTTTGCTACCAACACACGATGGATACACCTATAGTGGAGCTTGATTATAATCCTGGTCTGAAGAGTCCGGTTAATAAGTGGAAAGATATTTTTGGTCAACATGAGAATCCTCTACTGAATTTGGACCTACATGTTCCTGTGGCTGTTAACAATGTAGGTACTGTAACTGACTTTAAAGACTTTTTTAACAGCCTTAGAGAGTTTGAGAATGATATGTATAAAATGCATAGACTGTTATGGCAAAGAAGACACTTGGAAGCATGTCTTCACTTCCAAGTAATACCTCGAGGCATGCGAGTTCTCTGCATGCCTACGTATGGTGACAGTCACCCTGAACTATTAAAGCAATGGCAACAATTAAATATAGACTTCAGCAAGCAATATATCAGACTCTTAATTGATTATTTTACACCTATTGAAAATATGTTAGCTTCCAAAGTGGAGACTCTGCACAGAGATCTACTAGGTCGCTATAAAGGTGAAGCCTATGAGAAGAAGATTCATGCCATGTACACGCAAGTTACTGCCTACAGCGACAGGCTACAACAGCTGAAGTATAAAAAGCTACAAAGAGATTATCGAGACTTTTTATCAGGCCAGATTTTTGTCTGGCCGAAAGCTTATAATCATTTCAATAATCATGCAGCTCTATCTCATAATTTAAATGAGCAGCATGAAGTTATAGACATTGCCCTTTTAAATCGTACATCCACTGATGAACTTGCAGTTCCTACCCACTCGGATATGACGTCAAACGCTGGAAGTAATCGAGTGGAAGTGATGGCCACGCCACCACCAAATCAAGAGGGCCTAAGAGAACAGGATCCCTTGATGCATAGTAGAAATGGAGCGAGACCAAAAACAGCATCTGGACTTACTTCAGGTGGTTTTTTACCACTACCAGTGCAATACCGCCCACAGTTCCAGACCAGATCGAACAGTCGAGATCGACGGAAGAGGAAGTTTTCAGACGAAACAACTGAGGTAAGGAGGAAACCAAGGAACTGACAGAACTAGTGTTTAACTTTTCCAGTCATGTTTTAAATAATAATGAGAGAAGTCTATTGAATAGAGGCCTCTCATTTATTCCTTCACAGAACAGCAATCTTGCTGAAATTTTGGTGGACTTACGTTTATTTGCAAGAACTGTATCGTTGAAGCTTTATTATAAAGACACTAATATTTCTGGTTTTAATAAGGAGAATTGTTTTAAGTCAAAAAGTCTATTTGTTCCTAATTTTCCCCCTGACATAGACTGCTTCATTAAACTGTGTGAAAGGGATTACTATGAATATTTTTTCAATTTTAAGTGTAAGAAAAGTGACCTATTTTATAACTTGGATATTAATGAACGTAATGCTTTAACAAACTTGCCTAGAGATTCCAAGTTGGTTTTAAAACCAACAGATAAAGGTGGCGGAATAGTCTTATTGGATACTACTCTATACACTGAGCTAATGTTCACTATGTTGAATGGTGTTGATAAATATGAACAGATAGACAATGATAGACTCATTAAAACAATTAGAATGGTTCATGACACCCTATATGATCTCATGTGCAGGCAGATAACAAAAGAACTGTACGATTATTTTTTAGTGGCAGATCCGTTGATTCCACTCATAAAGGGACTTCCTAAGGTACACAAAGTTATCTCCCCCCCCCTCTACGTCCCATAGTAGCAGGGGAAAAATGGGTGACTGAGAGAATCTCCTGCTATTTGGAGTCTAAATTGGGACCTCTGGTCAGGAATATATCCACAGTTATAAAAGATACCTATCAGTTATTAAATGACCTACAGGGTCTTATGGATAATAATGTGGCCACTTTTTCTTATACGTTTGTAACACTTTATGTCAAAAATTTATTCACAGTGATTGCAAATGACTATGGAATTGAAGCAGTTAGGGAATTACTACACAATGATGGGATGTTTGATAATAATACACAGTTACTTATTTGCACTTTACTTGATGTGGTACTAAATAATAACTTGTTTTTGTTCCAAGATAAGTTGTTTAAACAAACATGGGGGGTTGCAATGGGCACCCCCTGTGCAAATTCGTACGCGAATTTGGTTATGTACTACTGGGAGTCACTGTTCTTGTTTAGAAGTGTGTTTATGCAAAATATAGTGTTGTACAGATGTTTTGTAGATGACATACTCTTTATCTGGAAAGGTGACAATGAACAGTTGGAACAATTAATTACCTTTTTAGAATCTACCACTGAATTTCTTAGATTTTCCATGGAGACATCTCCTTCTAAAATAGACTTTTTAGATATCACTATTTTTAAAGATGCAGAAGGCATGATCTCCACTAAACTATATCGTAAACCATGCTGGAGGAATGCATTACTGCAATATAACAGCATGCACCCACGTCATATATTCTCCAACCTTGTGAGGAATCAGTTTATAAGAATTTCTAGGCTTTGTAGAAATAGTATTGATAGGGACATTCAATGGGATATTTTATGTGAATTACTCCAGAATAGGGGTTACCCTACTTGGATGATAGAGAGTATGAAAAAAGATGTACAGTATAAGAATGGTATAATTCCTAATCCTATTGATATCAATAATGCATTATCGACTGATATCCAACCAAGGAATGGAAGTAGTAAAAATAATGGCAAAAATGAGAACAAAAGTAAATATATTCCTAAAGCTAGTTTTAATAATAAAAAGGTAGTTTTTAATACCAGATATACGAATGACAACAAGTTTATTATTAATATCATTAAGAAAAACTGGGGTGTATTACTAATAGATCAATACACCAACAACATAGTAGGTGATAAACCAACGTTCAGGTATAGAAATAGTAAGAATCTGAAGAGATTACTATGTTCTGAAAGAACTGATAGAAAAATCAATAGTATTATGGGTAGATCGACCCTTAGATATGGCACCTTTCCTTGTGAAAGGTGTAATATGTGTAAATACATTATTAGTGACCATCAATTTATTATACCTGAACTTTATCACACATTTATGAGTGATTTTTATGCCACTTGTGAGACCAAGAATTTGATATATCTAGCTACATGCACAGAATGTGATGCATATTATGTAGGTCTAACCTCTAGGAGGTTGAGAGATCGCATCTATAACCATATATATGATATAAGGAAGATGAACCTAACAAACGCTTTAGCCAAGCATATAGATACACACCCTAAACATAGTTTTAAATTTAGGGTCTTACAAGTTATAAATACAAATAAGAGAGGGGGTGATGGACAGAATTATTTGGAAACAGCAGAGTTAAATTGGATTTTAAGGTTGAAGTCCCATATTCAACCGGGACTTAACCAGTCAGTCAGTATAAAACCTATATTAGCGGCACGCAGATAGATATATTAAATCTGACTTTTTAGTTGGTCGCTATAGTTAGTTATTTTATTTATATACATAGAGTTATGGAATTATTTGATTATGATATTTAAATTGATTGGTATATACTTTTATATAAATATATCTGTGCTTTATGGTTGTATTTGCTATCTATCATTTTTATTTCATTATATATTCTAGAGTTGATATGTTTTTAGCAGCTTTGGGTGCTCTGATGCTTTATACTTTTTATGCTTTATATATATTTTTTAATAGATATATATTTCTATTTAAGTACTATGTTTATATGTATATATATTTGTATCTATATACATTTTCATTCATATGTATGATGATTTTGTGTAAATACACTGGCATAAAAAGAGGTCTATATATACACACATTTACTCCAGTAACATAGAGTTCTACCACACTCTGTTGAGTTTTGTTGAATGAATTGGTTAATTAATTGATCGATTGAATAAGTGCTCTATGAAATTGATTGATTAATTTGTTGAGTTAAGGTATATAAAGCATTCATATTGTGCCTTTTTTATAAACCTGAGGAAGCATACCTGTTGTACGTGAAAGCGCTTGTTTTCTAATAAATTCAGTTAATTTTACATCGTGGAGGTCTCCGTTTGCTTTGTTCTGTGGTTTGTATTCTAATATGTTCAGGATGGGGTAGTTAAACCTGTGATAAAGGACTCCTATTATTCTAAAAGATCGAGTAATTATAAAGCCTGTGTTGGTCCAATAAAAGGTATTACATCACCTCTGTTTTCCAGTGCCTTTGTGTTTTATGTTAATGGACCAGCATAACATTTTTTTTTCATTTTTGTACTATGTGTGATGATGTGAGGTGTTGCCAGCTATGCCACAAGTAGGGCAGTGGATATGCAACATATGCCAGCACAACTAGCTGGAATTTTGTAAATAATTATTTGCCATTTGCACATCAAACTGATTTGTACAGATGCGTATGTTGAAAAATGTATTTGTAAAGCTGCTTGTGTTAAAAATGTACCAACAGTGTGTCCTGCTGGACAGAAAAATAAATATACTTGTATTATTGTAACTGTTGAAATGTATATATTGTAACAGAGGATACTGGAAGAGAAGAGGTTAATCACAGTCCAGCTAACTTTGAAAAATATTCTGAAATTAAATTAATGAGCCTAGGCCATAAAGGTGTTATCTCACAGTTTTGAATGAAGCCAGAGACGCTGTGTCTGTAAGAAGTATGATTTATTAGCTCCTGTAGGAAGAGTGGAAGTGATTTATGGGTTTAAAGCTTTATAACACATCACAGCAAAGCTGTCTTTGTGTGTGTGGGAACACATATGTGCTAAATCGTGGCAACTTCTAGCCAATGGGGGTAGCAAGGGAACCAGAAGTCAGACGACCAGATGTATGTGATGTCATTCTGTAGTCCAGGACAAAAATGATGTTTTAATACCAGATGAGAGATAAGTCTCAGATCAGTCTGTTTTTGGAACCTGACAGAGAAGGATTCTTCACCTATTTCATCTTGTTTTGCTTTAGTAAGTAAACCAGGGCATAGTAATTCTTTAGATCAGTCAGGAAAATATAGTCAGATTAAGTACTGTTTTTCTGTGTATCTGTATGAATCTATTTGTCTGTGTTATTTTAATATTTTCTGTGATTGAAACTCTGGTGTTTACTGTAAATAGATATTTAGTATGTTAATGTTTTTTTTTATTTATTATAAAATATATTTAAACTTTTCTTTGTAGCTGTTTTTTTAGAGAATATTTTAATCTCTGAGAGTACTTATATATATATATATATATTTGGTGAAAGCTCTGGCCGCTCCTGAAGGCCTTACTGCATTGGCCAAACACAGCCATTCATATTAATATTAATTTCACACAGTATAATTTACCATTGTAAGAGCCTTAGAGTAGCTAGCGTTGGAGTGTCTGGTGGCAGTGTAACAACCTTATAGTCTGGGCAGAAGGGGGCATAGCTAGTAAATCTGTGCCAGCCTTTCCCTGGTGTGTGTGTGTGTGTGTGTGTGTGTGTGTGTGTGTGTGTGTGTGTGTGTGTGTGTGTGAAAATCAAATCTCAGAGTGTGTGGGTCAGCTGTTTGGAGCAGAGACACAAAGCACTGGTTTCACAGAGAGAGTGGTAGAGAACTTGGCTTGGACAGTGGGGAGTCTTATTGGGGACCTGGAGTGAAACCGAGAAAACCAGACCCTGGACTGTGTGTGTTCCCTGTGTGCTATTAAGGGGAAAGTGTAAACCCTGGGTGTATCCATTTTTGTTCCAAGTGGATGTCCCTCTCCAGTGCCAGTGGTGAGGATTCAGGCTGCTCAATTATGGCCCAAAGTGGGGACGTCACACATTGTATAAACAGTGAAATGAAAACACAAATATTCCAGTGGAAAGGTAAGGTGAAAGCAATGGCAAAGCCAAATGTAATTCCAGTCAAGCTACGTTATCACTTGATACCCCATGGTGCATCAGCATTTCTGATAAAAGGAAACTAAGGGCCCTAGAGAAGAAATTGTTAACTAAACAATAACAAAGAAAGCTATAAATAGTAATTAGAATGTAAGTGAGAGAAGCATGCACAAAAGCAGAATGTATAAATGCAAGATATAAAAGTTACCAAAATAGTGCAGGTGTTGTAATGGGGAGCATGACTATAAGTGGTGATGCCCAACCCTAGATAAGGTGTACAGAGTGCAGAAAAGTGAGCTATTTTGCTAAGGTATGGAGAAAAAGGAAAACCAATTATGAGCCAAAATATAATGATTACAGACAAGAGAGGCAGAGAAGACAAACAAGACTGGATGGCAGAGCATATGTAAGGATTATGACACAAGGCAATGACTGAGATGAAGGGAATGAAGACAGAGATGGAGATAAACACCTGTACGCAGTATAGCCATGACAGACAACATAGAATAGCCAGAAATAAAAGTGAATGTATTAAAGAAATTAAAAAACACGGTGATAGATGCATAACCTTCAATGAATATACTAACAGTATACTAAGGCTGAAGACAGAGTTACAGAGAGTCAAAAGAATTTATGTGCACATGTAATTTAGAAAGAATGTTAATTTTGAATGACTGTTTTGAAGAAGAGGTCAGAATAAAAGGTAGTGCCCTAAATAATTAGGAAGTTATTGTTCTCATTTGAGATAGTCTGTAGAGTTCCTTCTGGGGTATTTTGCACAGTTCCAAAAACCTTATTATCACAATGAGTTAGATATAACTAATTCAGAATAGGTGAGCAAAAATGTGTTACCTACACTCAGAAGCCATATAAAGATAGACTGAAAGATTGCCTAATATGGAAGGAGGGGAAGGAACATGTCAAAAACGTTAAACACCTTGTGGGAGGCCGTAGAGTAGAAGTGAGTATCAGATTTCAAAAAGAGATGTAAGAGAACAAAAAGGCCTAATCTAAGGATACAGACTGAATGGTTTAGGGGGAGACACAAGGAATTACTATTTCACAGAAGAGGTGGTTGATGATTTAAACAGCTTTTCTCTATGTATAATAGGATTAACATGATGACCAAATTTAGAAATCCATGAGAGGCATAAGGTCATCTTTGCCAAGATAAATAGAAAATAGGAGAACGTGTAGCTTGTCTTTT
Source organism: Protopterus annectens (assembly GCF_019279795.1). Lineage (NCBI taxonomy): Eukaryota > Metazoa > Chordata > Ceratodontiformes > Protopteridae > Protopterus > Protopterus annectens. Next base: position 1,775,415,322 of record NC_056743.1, read on the forward strand.
ATTGGGCAGTGTCAGTGAGTCTTCTTTTCCATAGTTGCTATCATAATCTGGTTCTCGCATGCAAATGAAACCAGCATTTAAACTGTCATTTAGTGGTATGCAAGCTTATGTTGATATTTTCAGGAAGTAGTAACTATAGCATTTTAAGTTGTATTCCACTTAGATAACAGATTATGCCGTTTATTTTTAAGGAGCAGGCTAAATAACTCAGTTGCCATGTCATGATCTGTTACAGGAGTTGTGTGGTTGCTATGATTTCTTGTTTTAGGAATATCTTTGCTGCTGAGGTTTCCATGTGTGTGTATATCTTTGAGCTCTTTTCACCCCTTTATTAAACACTATACTTTAAAAGCATATGTATGCACTAAGCCAGTTTGGATAAAGTAGTTCTGGGTCAGAGGATTCAAGCTTTCCCTGGTATCTTAGAAATAAAAAAATATTCTTTCTGTCCGCCTTAGTTTCTGGCAGAAGAACCAAGGAGAACACATGGAAGGGAGTAGTCACTCTTACAGCTTTGAGTAACACCTTAGGGTAGCCCAGATGGATTACTACTAGAAAGAACAGACTGTACTGTTTACAGGAGTGGTACAAAATAACGCTTTCTCGTAGTTTTTATATTTTTAAAATAACACTCTCATTACCTTTTTATGTCCCAGCTCCATCATGTGACTAACCATTTTAATAAACACATATTTAGCTGTGGGAGAAGCATTTGTGCCTTAAATGTATTATTAGTGTTGTAAGCCATTAAATAAACACAGAAAACATTTTTTATGGGTGCTGCACATTTCCTCATGACACCAGAAAACTAGTCAGGGTAGAAAAAATATTTGTCAGCAGTAGCCAGTTGCAAGAAAGAGGGGAATGGGGAAAAGGGGTGGTTAGGGATTATGCTGGTGGAAGGGGTGACCCTGATAGAAGCTGTAGCAATTCTTGTACAGCCAGATCTGAATGTGTGAGTGCATACTTGTATAAGTGTGTTTGTATGCTTAATTAAAGGTTTAAAAGCACATTGTGCATATTAAAATAATGCTGTCTGCATTGGGTGCCTCATCTCCCTGCCAGTCTTCTGTACTACAGTTGACAGATGGTCAGCAGCTTCCCACTTCACTGACAGCCGTAGTCAGAGTGGTAAGCAAGGACATCTGGTAATGTAGTTATGCAGGATAGGGCATATATATCAGTACGCAGCTGTTCTTTACATATGTAAACGGGGCAAAGATCATAGTATGCAGGAAGAACAAATAATTTGTATTTTAGTATCCCTTCCATAAAGTAATTATATTCATTATCGCATTATCATTCTAGGTGCACAGGTGCTTCATGTGACTCTATTTCTTTCTTATTAGATAACTGGTTGTGGTCGAGGCTGAGTCCACGTTTGATGAGGTGACATACAGGGAAGGGTGAGGAAGTGTGGTAGGATACTAGTCTACTGTGTAAAGTGGTGCATAACGTAAAAATAGTTTGCTTTGTTAGAATCCTGATGACACTGAGACCTAGTGCATTGCTTCAGACCAGCTCTGCATTCTCACCTTATTCGTTACCTGGGTTTGAGTATTCCATACTGAGGAGGACACATTTGCATAAAACAAATAATTTTGTATCTCATAACATCTTTTGTTTTGCTGTGTTTGTGCTCCAAGCCACATTTTATTCTATTCTTTTTTTCCTTCTCGCTGAGACCACAGTAATCCTCTGTTACATCACACTTGGTGACCGGGGTTGTGGCTGCACTCTGTATTTGCTGCCTTTACTGACCGACAAAAGCAGAGTGTTTGCCAGAAATCAGTCTGTTCATTTAGTTTCCAGTACCCTCTTTAACCTGTCCATAGTAAAAGGCGGTCAAGGCCTATCCATTCAGGCAATGAGCATAAGGCATGAAATCCATCCTGGATGTGTTTGCCATTCCAGCACAGGAAACTTGAACACTCACATGCTGACTGTACACACACATATATATGTACAGTTTGGAAGATCATCTGTTCACCTGCCTGCATATCTTATGGATGTAGCAGGAAACTAGAGACCCTGGTGAAAATCCCTGCTGAGACAGTGAAGACATACAAGCTCCTTGCAGAAGTCGTATCACCTGGGAACCAACCCAAGAATGAATTGTGGATAGACAGCTATGCTAACCACTGTACCACATTACCAACCAGTTTGGAAAGTGTACTGTTTTAAGCTTCTAAGAGCATAGATACGTCCAACTAAAATTATTCTAGAGGTTGACTTTGTTCTTTCTGATTTTTAAACTTCACCAAATCAAATGCTTATGATTCTCACTGCATTTCCTATTCAGCATATGTAAAATGGATAAGGTTATAGCAGTAATTATTTTGTAGGGTAACAGTAACTTTTCTTTGGTAATTAGAAGTCACAAAAGTTGTGTTCCAACTCCTTAATTATATGACTCTTTTAGAATGGGGTGTCAGTAAAACAACCCGAGTTAGTTGTACCATAATTCTTACTTGTTATGTGACATACAGAATTAAGAGCTGTTGAGTAAATGATCTTATGTCACACTGTACTGTGATTATTAATGTATTTCAAGATGCTGAGTAACTACGTAGGCCTGATCAAGTGCTCAGACCTTAGCGTTCATCTGTTTTATTTGCTGCATAAATATGAGAAGTGGGTATTTTTCGATAGTGTTGATATCACTTTAAAATGCTACATCATTGCTATAGTATGCTAAGTAAATAAACTGTAGTGGAAATCAGAAGTCATCAGACTGCCCTGAGATTTTGGCATTATTCCCATTAGCTCTGGATATAGGAGAGCTGTAGAGACTGGTAGATTACTGGTGCCTCATGACACTATTTCCTGATAACAGGGGTTGGCACAGTAATTCCTCTGTTGCCAGAAGACTAGCACTAGTGTAGGATACCATTCCCAATGATGGGAGTGCACTAGTATGAGAAAGCTTTCCCAGTACTGGAGGGAGGTCAGACCGTGAAAGTCTATTACTTGCAGAAACAGTCACCTAGGGAGGTGCATAGGTAAGTGATTTAAACTGAGCACACACATCTCTGTTTCATTGTCACTACTTGTATGTTGAGCACTGATAGCTCACAAGGTCCACTTAGATTCCAACTGACCAAAATGGGTGGAAACTATGGTTCCTCTTAAGAGGTCATCCCAAAGTCTATAAGTAGGAGGAGGTACTGAGAACGGGTCAGGATGTAAAACTCGGGACTGAGAGTAGTACCATTGTATGTAAATTGTGCTTCTGATTGCACTAAGAGTAATATCATAGTATGTAGGCTGTGCGTCTGATTGCACTGAGAGAAGTACCATAGTATGTAGGTTGTGCTTCTGATTGCACTGAGAGTAGTGTAGATCAGTGTGTGTGATATGCCTTTAAGAAGCTTTCCAGCAAGTCAGCCCATGCATTTAAGTACTGAGCACGTGCAAGCAACAGTGCCGTTTTGAGTGAGCAGCCAGAGTGTGAGCATGCAAGTATGTAGTGAGTCAGTCAGATACTTCATTTAAGTTTATTGTTCCAGCCATCTATCCTTATGTATTTGTATACAATAAACTACTTAAATGAGCACCCAAGCCTCAACATCTTTTTAAAGTGCATAAAAAGAATGACATGGTGTCAGAATGGGATCTAGAGTTACAGTTATGAGGCAACCGGTTAGAGTTGTATGAATATACAGGAGTGGATCATGCCAACTGCTCAAACAACTCACAAAACAGGTCAGAAACAAATTCCATGTGCTAAAACTTGCTTAAATGGTTTATTTTGCTATAAATATGAAATGAACACTCAAAAGGAATTTCTTATTAAACTAAATGTCTGAAACTGCAACATATTGATAAAAATATTTGAAATTACGAAAATATTTGAAACTATATCCAAGTCACATAAAGTGTACAAAAAATGGAAAATAACCATATTTTTTCGCTATGTGCTGTTTTTTTCATATTAACTAAAGCTATCAAAATATCCAAAGTTTGCAAAGTGTTTGTATGTGCAATATTACAGTGCAGTAATTTTGCAAAGTAAAGTTGTTTCAAAGAATATTACACAGAGTACAGTATTTCAAAGAGCTTATTGTGCATTTCAGTATTATTACAAGTACCTGGCATGTGTGAATGTTTGTACATAATTACAAGGGCGAATTTTGCATTGTGTTTTACTATAATCTGTGGGCATGGCAGAAAGATTTCGCAGACCCGCACCACTTGTATTTGATAACAGTATTGCAGAAAATTGAAGAGTGTTTGAGCAGGAATACAATATTTTCATACAGGCTGCTTTTTCTGACAAAGGTGCACATACAAAGGCATTTATTCTGCTTAATTTAGCTGGTTCAGAGTCCATTGAAAGAGAGCGTTCATTTGTGTATGCACCTGCTGTGTTTGCAGGGGAGGGGGAAGACCGCCATATAGTGGTACCAGCTGAAACAAGTGATGATCCTGAATGTTTAAAATGTAAATTTAGAGAAATTTGTAACCCCCAAACTAATGTTACAATGGAAAAGTACTTGTTTTACACAAGGCATTAAAAGCCTGGTGAAACTTTTGCATCATAACTGACTGGAGAAAAAAAGGCTAAAACATGCAGATTTGGTAATTTGAGAGATGAGTTGATAAAGGACAGGATTGTGTGTGGTGTTAATAATGACATAATGAGAAAGATTTTGCTTCAAGACAGTGATTTAATGTTGAGTAAGGCCGTTGAGATTTATCAGCTATACAAGCTTACGGAAAAGCACACAAGTATGCTTACAAATGAGAACAGCTGTGGAAGGCACAGTGACAAAGCTTATGTTGATAGTATGCAGCACATGGTTAAAAGAAACAGGCCCAAGCACATGGCAGCTACTGCAGGTCCTGTAACAGTCCCTGGAACCCCCCCCCCAACTCCTTCCAGCAAATTCCAGAGCATGCTCATTGAAGCAGAAGGGTGAGTCAGCAAAGTCAAAACATGTGCCCCATCTAGCTTTATAGTCAACTGTCGTAATTGTGATGGAAATCATGAACCCTAAAGAGAAAAGTGCTTAGCTTTTGGTCAGCAGCATCATTCTTGCAATAAGTGGAATCATTTTAGAAGGTTTTGTAAATCAAATAAGGCACATTCTTTTATTAAAAGAGGGCATTCCAAGAGGCAAGTTGATCAATTAGAAAGATGAGACCCTACTTTTTATGTTGATGGTGTGTCTCTGCTTGGTGAAACAGTCAATGCAATAGATTTATGGGCAAAGAATGAGATCTTCTGTACTGTTTGGATTAATGGGAGTCCTGTAGAGCTTAAAGTGCAATATTATGTCAGCAGAAACATTTGCTACAGAAAAAGCTGTAGAACAACTTGATTTGCCAAAGTGTGTGAAGCTTGTTGCTTGTGATGAAGAGATTAAAACCAAGGGCTCAGTAGTGCTTTTATGTTACTCTGCTGGGAACAGCTATGACTTGCAATTTGTCATAGTCAAGAGACAGTTGTCAGACTACCACAGAAAGTTCCAGTAGCTATGCAGAGCAGAGTCAAAGCCAAGCTAGACAAAATGGTGCAACTAGGAGTAATTTGCCCAGTAGAAGAACCTACTGAATGGGTATGCTCCATGATAGTAGCACATAAGAAAAGCTCATATAATATCAGAATATGTATTGATCTATGAGATCTGAACAAACCATTAAAAAGACCTCATCATCCAATGTGCACAGTCGAAGAAGTTGCTGCCCTCAAGCCAAATGCCACTGTTTTTTTTCTGTCTTAGATGCAAAGAGTTCCTTTTGGCAAATTTTGCTTGAACAAAAATTTTCGTTAACCACATTCGGTACACCATTTGCAAGATACAGATATTTGAAAATGCCATTTGGGATAAATTCTGCCAGTAAAGTCTTTCAGCATGCAATGGAGCAATTTTTTTTCTGACTGTCCCTTAGTTCCAAAGAGTTCATTTTGGCAAATATTGCTTGAACAAAAATCTTCGTTAATAACCACATTTGGTACGCCATTTGCAAGATGCAGATTTTTAAGAATGCCATTTGGAATAAATTCTGCTAGTAAAGTCTTTCAGCATGCAATGGAACTATTTTTTTTCTGGCTATCCCTGTGTTTTGTAGTAGATGATATTCTAGTAGGAGGCAATGGTGAAGTTGAACATGGCAGAACACTCAAGAAAGTTCTGGAAAGAGCATGTCAAGTGAATCTAAAGTTGAATCCTCAGAAGTGCAAATTCAGGCTACAAGAAGTTACACAAATTCCCAATTGGAAAAACTCCATCCTTAGCCTCAACAAGCAAATTAGATCACTAGTGAAAACCTCCAGAGCCAATTATGAATAGCCTCCAAAGTCCAGGGTTGTTCTGGATTAGTACTTTACGGAACCACTTACACTGATCCTGTTGACTTAGCCAACCTGCTAGCAGATGGGTTCAGCGCAAACTTCACCACCCACTCCCCCCAAAGGCCCATTTGACATCCCTGATACTTGTCCTGCACCTCACATCTCCATAGATCAAGTGAGAAAGGCCCTATCCAAGGCAAAGAACACAGCTTCCATGGGACCTAATAGTATCTCAGGCTGTATTCTGCACCATCTTCAGCAAGAATTAGCCTCACCATTGAGCACCCTATTTAACCACAGCCTAAGTGCAGGCTTCATTCCAGCAGAGTGGAGAACTGCCATTGTCATCCCTTTGCACAAAGGTGGTGCCACTACTGACCCTGGAAACTATCTCCCCATTAGCTTGATAAGTCTGATCTGTAAGGCCATGGAGCATATTATCATTATGGACCTCCTAAACAAGGACATAGGCAAACATCAAGCACTTGACCCCACTCAGTTCGGATTCTTCAAGGGAAGATCTTGCCTGTTTAACTTGGTTAACTTTTTTGAGGCTGTCACCAAGGCACTGGATGAGAGACAGACAGTACATACAGCTTACTTTGACTTGGCTGTAGCCTTTGACACAGTTCCCAACTCGGTCAGCATCGAAAAGCTAACACAACGTGGCATAAATCACTGTTTCATCAGGTTGGTGGCCAACTGGTTCATCGATAGGACCCACAAGGTCAAAAATAGGTGCCTCCACCTCCAACAGCAGACCTGTCCCAGGACCCTCTACTGTTTGGCATCTAATTCTTAGAGGTCCAGGCAAAGACAAAAGGCCTGTGGCTGACCAAGTTTGCAGAAGACTGTAAGTTGGGTGCTGTCACTGACTCCCCAAATGATGTTAACATACTACAAGATGGTCTGACGGCAACAAATGACTGTTGCCAAAGTCATGGCCATAAGTTAAATGCAAAAAATGTATTGTCATACCATTCGGCAAAAACACATCCTCTACTGATTACCACATCAACAGCAACCTCCTAAGCACGCAACCAGTGGTGAGAGACCTGGGTACATAGGTTGCCAACAATCTCAAATTTGACCATCATCATGTAGCGGCAGTAATCAGAAAAGCCTTTTACTTTGTTCATCTCATAAGTAAAGGGATTGCATCCAGAAAAAAGGAGGTTATTACTTTCTGTAATCCTCCCTTATTAGGCCAATAATTGAGTACAATGCCCTGCTTGGTATCTACCTCTCCAAACACCTGCACCAACTGAAAAGGCCATAGAAATACCTCACAAAGGGAATCTGTGGCCTCCCACATCTGTCCTATGTGGACAGGCGCAAATCACTATCACTCTTCTTAGTGTCATACATATTGCTCAGAGATTATCTGTGCCTCGCTTTCAAGGCAATCTGACCCTGTTCTACTAGAGATGCTTCATATCTATAAGTCTAAGTCCTCGTGCTTTGCCAGATCGAAAAGCCTAAATCTAATATGTGACATTAACAAAACCTGCTGGAGGGGCAGGTTCATCTCCCAGAGGCTGCGCTGTCTCTGGAATAGATTCCCCATACATGTCAAGGTACGTCATTGACCCTCTTCAAACACAACTTTGATGAGTGGATGGGAAACCACAGATTTGTCCCAGGGGTTCCACCTGTGTCCCTCATTGACAGGGGTGACAGCTGCTGATTGAGGTATCTTTTTTGAGGATAAACGTTTGGCTAGGATTGTAAAGTCCCCAGGCTCATTAGCCTAGTAATCTCCTGTGATCTTATGTTGGTCACCTGTTTACCACTTCAGGCTTATGACCAGATCCTTCAAAGCAAACAGCAATTCTGAAGATGCCAGCTGCAGACAATGTTAAAGCCCTACAACGTTTTCTTGGCATGGTCTATTATCTAGGCAAGTTTATTCCTGATTTGAGTCAACTTTCAGCTCTCTTAGCAGAGCTGACATGCAAAGATGTAACCTGGTCATGGTCAGAACAGCACCAAAGAGTATTTGATGCACTGAAACAAAAAATTGCCAACCCAACAAATCTCAGCTACTATGATGTTCACAAACCAGTTACTGTTTCCTGTGATGCTTCTAAGTTTGGTCTAGGTGAATTCGTTCTTCAAGAGGTATTGAGAACGCTTACCCAAACTGAGATGCAGTATGCCCAGATTGAGAAAGAGCTTTTGGCAGTTGTGTTTGCATGTTCGAAGTTCCATGAATATATTTATGTTCAACCTGTCTAGATCAAAATTGATCACCAACCTTTAGTCACTATTTTGAGAAAGCCTTTGCATACAGCTCCAGTTAGACTGCAACGTATGATGCTGAAATTGCAGAAGTACAATTTTAGTCTTGTTTGCACAAAAGGCAAACTTCTTTATCTTGCTGATACTTTATCCAGATTGCCCAGAAAAACACAGAACAGCATAACGATGAGCAACTTGATTTTGAAATCATGGAAGTGAGAAATTTTTTTTGCTCATCTTGATGAGCTCAAAACTCAAATAGCTTCAGCTTCATTTCTCAAGAAGATAAACTTCTTTATTGGTCTAGGATGGCCTTCAACCTGTTCTGTTTACCAGTAGAATATTTTCCATACAGAGATGAGATTTTGACAGACAATGGTATCACCATAAAAGATCCTAAAGTGATTGTTCCAAAGTCCATGCAACAACAGTATATTAAGATTTTGCATCGTGGCCACCCAGGAACTGATTCTACCAAAAGAAGGGTGAGAGGTCTAGTATTTTGACCTTCTATGTCAAGAGATATTAAGAAAGTACTTTCATTTTGTTCACTATGCAATAGTACAAAGCCGCATCAACAAAAAGAACCACTTCAATTAAGCCAGATTCCTGAACAACCTTGGTCGAGAGTAGCCACAGATATCTTTGAATGGAATGGTCAACATTATTTAGTGTTAGTAGTCTCTTATTTAAATTGGTTCGAGATTGACCCTCTTTCCACCCTAACTTTCAGTACTGTCATTATTAAGTTGAAGTGACATTTTTCTGTCCATGGTAGTCAGCACAGAGTTATTTCTGACAATGGTGCACAGTTTACTGGTTAGCAGTTCAAGAAATTTGCAGAAACTTGGGACTTTGTCCATATTACGACTACTGAATACACTCAAACAGCTTGGCTGAACATGCAGTTCATAGTGCAAAACAGCTGATAGAGAAATCCAGACATGACAATACTGATGTTTTTCTCAACTTTTTAAATCTCAGAAACATTCCTCATGATAATCATCTTGGTTCACCTGCCCAGAGACTTATGTCAAGACAAACCAGAACCAAATTACCAATCAGCAGTAATTTGTTTGTTCCAAGTGCCAGAAACAACAAAGCAGTAAATACCCAACTGTTGGAAAAGCGTTTGTCCCAGAAGTCTTACTATGATAAAACCAGCAAGCCACTTAATTCATTGACAAAAGGGAAGATAGTGAGGATGCAGACATCAAAAGGTTTTGATCGCATTGGATTTGTGAAACGTTTGTGTCAAGAGCCGAGATAATATATTGTGGAATCACAAGGAATGGAATTCATATGAAATCCAAAGCATTTACCATTGCCAAACCACTGTTACAGCATCTTTCCTGTGACAAAGACACTGGTTCTCAGATTGACTTGTCCAATATTCCTGTTCCAGAAAACATTCCATCAGCAATCCCCGTTCCTGAGGAAAATCCCTGAGGCTCCACAAGCAGAACATTTCTAAGTGACTGTCACTGTTGCTAAACCCATTCCTATTATGTCACGAGATCAGGTCGGATCTCGAAACCTGGTTCCAGATACACAGCAAGCTGGACATGAATGCAGTGTTTCTTTATTAGCTTCTTTATAACTGCATGCCTGTTAAAATGTCATTGTTTATATGAGACAGCTCAGGAAAGAGGGAGGATGTAGATCAGAGTGTCTGATATACCTTTAAGAAGCTTTCCATGGAGTCAGCCATACTTCTCAGCTGTACAGATTTTCACAGAATGTCCAGATCTTTGCCTCATATTTTTGATCTGTTTTTTATAAAATTGTGGTTTTCTGGCAAATTAGTGACAAATCATTAAAGACTGAAGTTAGAAAATAATGTCATACATTTGGGTTTCAGACTTCATAACCTTCAGAAAATGCATGGTATTACATAACGTGTTATTCTATTAACTTTCTAACTTTGTAAGAGCAATATTTAAAAATTGTCCCTATTTTTGGGCCTTTGTCCCACTTTTATTTATAGCCTTGTCCAGATTTCTTGCTCTAATAGGTTGATAGGTATCAGTCAGCGCTTGCATGTAAGTACTGAACACATGAAAGCACCAGTGACATTTTGAGTCAGTAGCCAGAGTGTGAGCATGCATGTACATAGTCAGTTTGTTAGTTCATTTAAGTGTAGTGCTCCTGCCATCCATCCTGACGTACAGTAAACTAATTAAATGAACACCCAAGCCTCAACATCTTCTTAATGCACAGAAGAGGAGTGACAAGCAGGCTGCGCTGCTGATTATACTGAGAGTAGTATCGTAGTATGTAGACTTTGCTTCTGATTGCACTGAGTAGTACCATAGTATGTAGGCTGTGCTTATGATTGCGCTGAGAGTAGTGCCGTAGTACGTAGGCTGTGCTTCTGATTGCACTAAGAGTAGTGCCATAGTATGTAGGCTGTGTTCTGATTGCACTAAGAGCAGTACCGTAGTATGAAGACTGCGCTTCGTATTGCACTGAGAGTAGTGCCGTAGTATGTAGGCAGAGCTTCTGATTGCACTCAGTATAGTGCCATAGTATGTAGGCTGTGCTTCTGAGTGCACTGAGAATAGTATCGTAGCATGTAGGCTGTGCTTCTGATTGCACTAGCACCATAGTATGTAGGCTGTGCTTCTGATTGCACTGAGAGTAGTGCCATAGTATGTAGGCTGTGCTTCTGATTGCACAGAGAGTAGTGCCATAGTATGTAGGCTGTACTTCTGATTGCACTGAGAGTAGTGCCGTAGTATGTACGCAGTGCTTCTGATTGTACTGAGAGTAGTGCCATAGTATGTAGGCTGTACATCTGATTGCACTCAGTGTTGTGCCATAGTATGTAGGCTGTGCTTCTGATTGCAGAGAGTAGTGCCATAGCATGTAGGCAGTGCTTCTGATTGCACTCAGTGTGTGTAGTGCCTTAGTATATAGGCTGTGCTTCTGATTGCACTGAGAGTAGTACCATAGTATGAAGGCTGTGCTTCTGATTGCACTGAGAGTAATACCATAGTATGAAGGCTGTGCTTCTGATTGCACTGTGAGTCGTGCCATAGTATGTAGACAGTGCTTCTGATTCCACTCAGTGTAGTGCTATAGCATGTAGGCTGTGCTTCTGATTGAACTGAGTAGGACCATAGTATGTAGGCAGTGCTTCTGATTCCACTCAGTGTAGTGCCATAGAATGTGGGCTGTGCTTCTGATTGCACTGAGAGTAGTACTGTAGTATGTAGGCTGTGCTTCTGTTTGCACTGAGAGTAGTGCCATAGTATGTAGGCTGTGCTTCTGAGTGCACTGAGAGTAGTACCGTAGTATGAGGGCTATGCTTCTGATTGCACTGAGAGTAGTACTGTAGTATGTAGGCTGTGCTTCTGTTTGCACTGAGAGGAGTGCCATAGTATGTAGGCTGTGCTGCTGATTGCAGTGAGTGTAGTACCATAGTATGAAGGCTGTGCTTCTGATTGAACTGAGTAGTACCAAAGTATGTAGGCAGTGCTTCTGATTGCACTGAGAAGTACCATAATATGTAGGGTGTGCTTTTGAGTGCACTGAGAGTAGTATCATAATATGTAGGCTGTGCTTCTGATTACACTCATTGTAGTGCCATAATATGTAGGCTGTGCTTCTGATTGCACAGAGTGTAGTACCATAGTATGTAGGCAGTGCTTCTGATTGCACTGAGAGTAGTACTGTAGTATGTAGGCTGTGCTTCTGTTTGCACTGAGAGTAGTGCCATAGTATGTAGGCTGTGCTTCTGAGTGCACTGAGAGTAGTACCGTAGTATGAGGGCTATGATTCTGATTGCACTGAGAGTAGTGCCATAGTATGTAGGCTGTGCTGTTGATTGCAGTGAGTGTAGTACCATAGTATGAAGGCTGGGCTTCTGATTGAACTGAGTAGTACCAAAGTATGTAGGCAGTGCTTCTGATTGCACTGAGAAGTACCATAATATGTAGGGTGTGCTTTTGAGTGCACTGAGAGTAGTATCATAATATGTAGGCTGTGGTTCTGATTGCACTGAGTGTAGTGCCATAGTATTTGGGCTGTGGTTCTGATTGCACTGAGAGTAGCACCATAGTATGTAGGCTGTGCTTCTGATTACACTCAGTGTAGTGCCATAATATGTAGGCTGTGCTTCTGATTGCACCGAGTGTAGTACCATAGTATGTAGGCAGTGCTTCTGATTGCCCTCAGTGTAGTGCCATAGTATTTAGGCTGTGCTTCTAATTACAGTGAGAGTAGTGCCATAGTATGTAGGCTGTGCTTCTGATTGCACTGAGAGTAGTACCATAGTATGTAGGGTCTGCTTCTGATTGTACTGAGAGTAGTACGGTAGTATGTAGGCACTGCTTCTGATTGCACTCAGTGTAGTGCCATAGTATGTAGGCAGTGCTTCTGATTGCACTGAGAGTAGTATGGTAGTATGTAGGCTGTTCTTCTGATTGCAGTGAGAGTGGTATTATAATAAGTAGGCTGTGCTTCTGATTGCACTGAGAGTAGTGCCATAGTATGTTGGCTGTGCTTCTGATTGCACTGAGAGTAGTGTCATAGTATGTAGGCTGTGCTTCTGATTGCACTGAGAGTAGCACCATAGTATGTAGGCTGTGCTTCTGTTTGCACTGAGGGTAGTGCCATAGTATGTAGGCTGTGCTTCTGATTGCACTGAGAGTAGCACCATAGTATGTAGGCTGTGCTTCTGTTTGCTCTAAGAGTAGTGCCATAGTATGTAGGCTGTGCTTCTGTTTGCACTGAGAGTAGTGCCATAGTATGTAAGCTGTGCTTCTGATTGCACTGAGAGTAGTACCGTAGTATGAGGGCTATGCTTTTGATTGCACTGAGAGTAGTGCCATAGTATGTAGGCTGTGCTGCTGATTGCAGTGAGTGTAGTACTGTAGTATGAAGGCTGTACTTTTGATTACACTTAGTGTAGTGCCATAGTATGTAGGCTGTGCTTCTGATTGCACTGAGAGTAGTGCCATAGTATGTAGGCTGTGCTTCTGATTGCACTGAGAGTAGTGCCATAGCATGTAGGCTGTGCTTCTGTTTGCACTGACTAGTGCCATAGTATGTAGGCTGTGCTTCTGATTGCACTGAGAGTAGTACCATAGTATGAAGGCTGTGCTTCTGATTGCACTGAGTAGTGCCATAGTATGTAGGCTGTGTTCTGATTGCACTAAGAGCAGTACCGTAGTATGAAGGCTGTGCCGTATTGCACTGAGAGTAGTGCCGTAGTATGTAGGCAGAGCTTCTGATTGCACTGAGAGTAGTACCGTAGTATGAGGGCTATGATTCTGATTGCACTGAGGGTAGTGCCATAGTATGTAGGCTGTGCTGTTAATTGCAGTGAGTGTAGTACCATAGTATGAAGGCTGGGCTTCTGATTGAACTGAGTAGTACCAAAGTATGTAGGCAGTGCTTCTGATTGCACTGAGAAGTACCATAATATGTAGGGTGTGCTTTTGAGTGCACTGAGAGTAGTATCATAATATGTAGGCTGTGGTTCTGATTGCACTGAGTGTAGTGCAATAGTATTTGGGCTGTGGTTCTGATTGCACTGAGAGTAGCACCATAGTATGTAGGCTGTGCTTCTGATTACACTCAGTGTAGTGCCATAATATGTAGGCTGTGCTTCTGATTGCACCGAGTGTAGTACCATAGTATGTAGGCAGTGCTTCTGATTGCCCTCAGTGTAGTGCCATAGTATTTAGGCTGTGCTTCTAATTACAGTGAGAGTAGTGCCATAGTATGTAGGCTGTGCTTCTGATTGCACTGAGAGTAGTACCATAGTATGTAGGGTCTGCTTCTGATTGTACTGAGAGTAGTACGGTAGTATGTAGGCACTGCTTCTGATTGCACTCAGTGTAGTGCCATAGTATGTAGGCAGTGCTTCTGATTGCACTGAGAGTAGTATGGTAGTATGTAGGCTGTTCTTCTGATTGCAGTGAGAGTGGTATTATAATAAGTAGGCTGTGCTTCTGATTGCACTGAGAGTAGTGCCATAGTATGTTGGCTGTGCTTCTGATTGCACTGAGAGTAGTGTCATAGTATGTAGGCTGTGCTTCTGATTGCACTGAGAGTAGCACCATAGTATGTAGGCTGTGCTTCTGTTTGCACTGAGGGTAGTGCCATAGTATGTAGGCTGTGCTTCTGATTGCACTGAGAGTAGCACCATAGTATGTAGGCTGTGCTTCTGTTTGCACTAAGAGTAGTGCCATAGTATGTAGGCTGTGCTTCTGTTTGCACTGAGAGTAGTGCCATAGTATGTAAGCTGTGCTTCTGATTGCACTGAGAGTAGTACCGTAGTATGAGGGCTATGCTTTTGATTGCACTGAGAGTAGTGCCATAGTATGTAGGCTGTGCTGCTGATTGCAGTGAGTGTAGTACTGTAGTATGAAGGCTGTGCTTTTGATTACACTTAGTGTAGTGCCATAGTATGTAGGCTGTGCTTCTGATTGCACTGAGAGTAGTGCCATAGTATGTAGGCTGTGCTTCTGATTGCACTGAGAGTAGTGCCATAGCATGTAGGCTGTGCTTCTGTTTGCACTGAGTAGTGCCATAGTATGTAGGCTGTGCTTCTGATTGCACTGAGAGTAGTACCATAGTATGAAGGCTGTGCTTCTGATTGCACTGAGTAGTGCCATAGTATGTAGGCTGTGTTCTGATTGCACTAAGAGCAGTACCGTAGTATGAAGGCTGTGCTTCGTATTGCACTGAGAGTAGTGCCGTAGTATGTAGGCAGAGCTTCTGATTGCACTGAGAGTAGTACCGTAGTATGAGGGCTATGATTCTGATTGCACTGAGAGTAGTGCCATAGTATGTAGGCTGTGCTGTTGATTGCAGTGAGTGTAGTACCATAGTATGAAGGCTGGGCTTCTGATTGAACTGAGTAGTACCAAAGTATGTAGGCAGTGCTTCTGATTGCACTGAGAAGTACCATAATATGTAGGGTGTGCTTTTGAGTGCACTGAGAGTAGTATCATAATATGTAGGCTGTGGTTCTGATTGCACTGAGTGTAGTGCCATAGTATTTGGGCTGTGGTTCTGATTGCACTGAGAGTAGCACCATAGTATGTAGGCTGTGCTTCTGATTACACTCAGTGTAGTGCCATAATATGTAGGCTGTGCTTCTGATTGCACCGAGTGTAGTACCATAGTATGTAGGCAGTGCTTCTGATTGCCCTCAGTGTAGTGCCATAGTATTTAGGCTGTGCTTCTAATTACAGTGAGAGTAGTGCCATAGTATGTAGGCTGTGCTTCTGATTGCACTGAGAGTAGTACCATAGTATGTAGGGTCTGCTTCTGATTGTACTGAGAGTAGTACGGTAGTATGTAGGCACTGCTTCTGATTGCACTCAGTGTAGTGCCATAGTATGTAGGCAGTGCTTCTGATTGCACTGAGAGTAGTATGGTAGTATGTAGGCTGTTCTTCTGATTGCAGTGAGAGTGGTATTATAATAAGTAGGCTGTGCTTCTGATTGCACTGAGAGTAGTGCCATAGTATGTTGGCTGTGCTTCTGATTGCACTGAGAGTAGTGTCATAGTATGTAGGCTGTGCTTCTGATTGCACTGAGAGTAGCACCATAGTATGTAGGCTGTGCTTCTGTTTGCACTGAGGGTAGTGCCATAGTATGTAGGCTGTGCTTCTGATTGCACTGAGAGTAGCACCATAGTATGTAGGCTGTGCTTCTGTTTGCACTGAGAGTAGTGCCATAGTATGTAAGCTGTGCTTCTGATTGCACTGAGAGTAGTACCGTAGTATGAGGGCTATGCTTTTGATTGCACTGAGAGTAGTGCCATAGTATGTAGGCTGTGCTGCTGATTGCAGTGAGTGTAGTACTGTAGTATGAAGGCTGTGCTTCGTTTTGCACTGAGAGTAGTGCCATAGTATGTAGGCTGTGCTTCTGATTGCACTGAGAGTAGTGCCATAGTATGTAGGCTGTGCTTCTGATTGCACTGAGAGTAGTGCCATAGTATGTAGGCTGTGCTTCTGTTTGCATTGAGTAGTGCCATAGTATGTAGGCTGTGCTTCTGATTGCACTGAGAGTAGTACCATAGTATGAAGGCTGTGCTTCTGATTGCACTGAGTAGTGCCATAGTATGTAGGCTGTGTTCTGATTGCACTAAGAGCAGTACCGTAGTATGAAGGCTGTGCTTCGTATTGCACTGAGAGTAGTGCCGTAGTATGTAGGCAGAGCTTCTGATTGCACTCAGTATAGTGCCACAGTATGTAGGCTGTGCTTCTGAGTGTACTGAGAATAATATCGTAGCATGTAGGCTGTGCTTCTGATTGCACTAGCACCATAGTATGTAGGCTGTGCTTCTGATTGCACTGAGAGTAGTGCCATAGTATGTAGGCTGTGCTTCTGATTGCACAGAGAGTAGTGTCATAGTGTGTAGGCTGTACTTCTGATTGCACTGAGAGTAGTGCCGTAGTATGTAGGCTGTGCTTCTGATTGTACTGAGAGTAGTGCCATAGTATGTAGGCTGTACTTCTGATTGCACTCAGTGTATGTAGTGCCTTAGTATATAGGCTGTGCTTCTGATTGCACTGAGAGTAATACCATAGTATGATGGCTGTGCTTCTGATTGCACTGAGAGTAGTGCCATAGTATGTAGACAGTGCTTCTGATTCCACTCAGTGTAGTGCTATAGCATGTAGGCTGCGCTTCTGATTGAACTGAGTAGGACCATAGTATGTAGGCAGTGCTTCTGATTCCACTCAGTGTAGTGCAATAGAATGTGGGCTGTGCTTCTGATTGCACTGAGAGTAGTACTGTAGTATGTAGGCTGTGCTTCTGTTTGCACTGAGAGTAGTGCCATAGTATGTAGGTTGTGCTTCTGAGTGCACTGAGAGTAGTACCGTAGTATGAGGGCTATGATTCTGATTGCACTGAGAGTAGTGCCATAGTATGTAGGCTGTGCTGTTGATTGCAATGAGTGTAGTACCATAGTATGAAGGCTGGGCTTCTGATTGAACTGAGTAGAACCAAAGTATGTAGACAGTGCTTCTCATTGCACTGTGAAGTACCATAATATGTAGGGTGTGCTTTTGAGTGCACTGAGAGTAATATCATAATATGTAGGCTGTGGTTCTGATTGCACTGAGTGTAGTGCCATAGTATGTGGGCTGTGGTTCTGATTACACTCAGTGTAGTGCCATAATATGTAGGCTGTGCTTCTGATTGCACCGAGTGTAGTACCATAGTATGTAGGCAGTGCTTCTGATTGCCCTCAGTGTAGTGCCATAGTATTTAGGCTGTGCTTCTGATTACAGTGAGAGTAGTGCCATAGTATGTAGGCTGTGCTTCTGATTGCACTGAGAGTAGTACCGTAGTATGTAGGGTCTGCTTCTGATTGTACTGAGAGTAGTACGGTAGTATGTAGGCAGTGCTTCTGATTCCACTCAGTGTAGTGCCATAGTATGTTGGCAGTACTTCTGATTGCACTGAGAGTAGTATGGTAGCATGTAGGCTGTGCTTCTGATTGCAGTGAGAGTGGTATTATAATAAGTAGGCTGTGCTTCTGATTGCACTGAGAGTAGTGCCATAGTATGTTGGCTGTGCTTCTGATTGCACTGAGAGTAGTGTCATAGTATGTAGGCTGTGCTTCTGATTGCACTGAGAGTAGCACCATAGTATGTAGGCTGTGCTTCTGTTTGCACTGAGAGTAGTGCCATAGTATGTAGGCTGTGCTTCTGTTTGCACTGAGAGTAGTGCCATAGTATGTAAGCTGTGCTTCTGATTGCACTGAGAGTAGTACTGTAGTATGAGGGCTATGCTTTTGATTGCACTGAGAGTAGTACTCTGTACTTCTGATTGCATTGAGAGTAGTACTGTAGTGTGTAGGCTGTGCTTCGTTTTGCACTGAGAGTAGTGCCATAGTATGTAGGCTGTGCTTCTGATTTCAGTGAGAGTAGTGCCATAGTATGTAGGCTGTGCTTCTGACTGCACTGGAGTAAAGGGTAAGCCTATGTACTTATACTGACGAGGTAGACCAATTGCAGCATAAGTTAAGTGCAAACGTTAAAGGTCTGCCTCCTGAGTAGAAGCCTATGAGGAGTTCATTGCCTTTCTGTTGGCTGAACTAGCAATCAGGACAGCAATACTGGAACTGCTTTTTAATATTGTCATTGCAGATCAGATAATCTTGCAGCTGTGGAGATCTTATCTGTTTGGAGTAAATGTTATGAAAAATGACTTGAAGATTGTTGCTAGTAGAAAGCAGTACATTCGATCAGTATGTTACATTAAGCAGATCAGAGTTGAGGTATGACTCAGAAATTTTTGTTGATCAGCTAAGGAGGTACCCTAGGTCTAGGACTCACCTATCTTGGAAACGATGTGAGGTATTAGATGGAAAACAGAAGTTCAGGAGGTTAACTGAGAGGGTGTAGAATAAAACAAGGCTTAGTCTGTTTTCCGTGTTAAGGAAAATTACCCTTTTTTGAGTTTTGGAAGTTGTTTGGATGAAAGGATTTGTTGATTTTTGTATATAAGAGGTGATCACTGCATTTACAATTTGAATCCCTGTGGAGTTAAATGTATTTTGTGTAACATATTTTATGTCTGTATAGGAAGAAGTGATATTGCAAGGATACTGATAATACATAGTAATACATTATAATACATTGTCACATTCAGCTGGCTAGCAAAAAGACTTTGTACCATTGCATCTCCCTTTCTCATGTTTTCTAAAGTCTCTTAAATTTTTGCGAGATAAGAAAGACGTGAGGTTTTTGCTTTCATCTGTAGGTCCCTCTTGATCAGTTGTGCCTCCTATTCCTTCATATATCATGATGTGAAGTTGTTCTGTCTCGCCGTTCATTCTTTACTGTTGGGTTCGGAGCCGATCCTTTGGCTCCGAGTCGGCACCTACTGCAAAGCTCGAGGATTTCAAGGAGCTCAAGGCCAAGTCCCTATCCCATGATGCACCCTGATTGACCTCAGATCTAGTTTGCCGCTGATAGCTCGGGCCAGTAAACTTTAAATACTTTACTATTTTTCAAATATTGTTAGTTTTTTCACTGTAGTAGATATATTTTTAGGTTAGATAAACTCTTATAGCTTTTCTAGAGTTCCCTTCCCTGTTTGCTGTTTCTTAGCTGTATTTTTGGCCTCGTTTTTTTCTGATAGGCCTATTTAAACTTTCTGACAAAAAATGTTGTTTATCCAGTGACCTTTTGTCATTTTTCTTATTAGCATAGTATAGTGTGATTATTTAGTGAACAGTAACTGTTTCGTCAGTGACCTTTTGTGACATTTGTTCTTACTAGCTGTTAAAATTATCTGTTTAATTATATTGTGTGTGTTTACTGTTAGTCTTAATTTTAGACTTGTATGCTTATCTTTAGCCTGTTTTTTATTTAGCCTTAGTTTAAAGGCTTGTGTGTGTGTGTGTGTGTGTGTGTGTGTGTGTGTGTGTGTGTGTGTGTGTGTGTGTGTGTGTGTGTGTGTGTGTGTGCTGATAGTTAGCCTGGTTTTTATTAGAAGGCTACATTTTTCATGCTGTTGTTGGGTGTGTCCACTTCTGTCATGGCTGATGACAAGGACAAGTATCGAAGAACCCTAAGTCAGGGTTTAAAAAATGCCCTTAATGTGGGCAGAAGATGTCGGTTACAGACTGCCATGTGAATTATGTATACTGCTTGGGTGCCTTGCACTTACAAGAGACATGTGCTATATGTCTTTCCTTTTCCTCTAGAGTTCTCCAAGAGAGAGAAAAAGGAAGCTTATTGACAGGGGTTTGTTGAAACCTTCCTTTCAGGAGGCTGTGAGTGACCAGGATGGATCTAGTAAGTCCTCAACGTTCTCCGATACTTCTGGAGAATCAAAAAAATCTAGAGAGTCTCTGATATCGGCTCCACAGTTCTCGGACCCGACTGTCTTCTCTTTTCAGAGCCAATCCCCGGTCTTGGAACCGGTATCCAAAACTCCTAAATCGCCTATTCTCCAGTCGGTACCATCAGTCCGATCATCTCGATCTTCTGTGAGCCTATTTGATGTGGATGTGGATCGGGTGGTGCAGAAGCTTTTACAGGCACCGACCTTTGCCAAATTATCGGCTCCAACCCAGAAGGCTTCGGAGCCGAAGACTCTTATGCCAGCTTTATCTATTCCTCCTCCGAGCCATATCAGTCCTTCAGAGCCAGAGGAGTCTGACCTGCTGATTGTAGAGTCTTTGGAGCCGACACCTGCTCCAATGTCTCCAGCTCCGGTCACTCTGTCTTCCTCGACGCCGATCGAGGACTCTAGGAGCCGACACTCTCTGGTCGGGTCCAGGGAGGATAGTCAAACTGACTTGTCGGTTTTGACTTTGCCTCTCTGGGCTTCGGCTTGGATGAGCTCGGCTCCTACCTTGGGCTCGGAACCCACTGTCGCGGTGTTGGGGGTATCAATGGTTTCCTTGCATCCGGCGGTCCCTTCGTATCGGAGCAGAGGTGCCTTCGAAGTCATGAGTTGATTTATGTCTCCCAAGACATACTCAACTTTGGGTCATGCTTCTTTATCCCCTCAAGCTCCTGTGTCTGTTTCTGCCTCACAGATCCTTGCCGGAAATCAGAACAGCTTTTTGTTTCATTCTCAGATTCCAGGAAGGGTATGACAGTGGCAAAAACAACTTTGTCTAAATGGTTATCTGATTGTATCACCTTTGCTTATTCAGCCGCCAATATGCCCTTGCAGCATAAAATTAAAGCTCACTCAACCAGAGCAGTTTCTACATCATCTGCTTTTTCTGCCACACTTCGTATTGATAACATTTGCGCAGCAGCCACTTGGTCAAAACCTCATACCTTTATCACTCATTACAAAGTTGACAGGGCCTCCTTTGGATCCACGGTCCTGAGAAATATTCTCCCGTGAGCCACCCGAAGTTGATGGTGCTTGGGACGCTACCCATCAGTAAAGAATGAACGGCAAGATAGAACAACTTCACATAAAGAAGTTGTGCACTTACCATAAAGTTCCATGTGAGTTGTTCATCTCACCTTCCTCCCTCCTACCCCCTCCTGCGCTTTCAGAAGACCAAGATGCTAGATCCTTCCTGGTCACTCAACCCTTCTATACTTTCTCTCCTATGGAGTTATACAATGACATATGGTATTATTTTACGCAGCAAACAAGATCTGAGGTAACTCCGGGTGCATCATGGGATCGGGACTTGGCCTTGAGCTACTTGAAATCCTCGAGCTTTGCAGTAGGTGCCGACTCTGAGCCTTAGGATCGGCTCCGAACCCAACAGTAAAGAATGAAGGCGAGATGAACAACTCACATGGAATGTTATGGTAAGTACATAACTTCTTTTTTCTTTCCCTCATGAATGTTTGTACTTCAGCACTCTTAAATGTGAATCTAGTTTTTTGACATCCTGGGTGACTAAGCATTACTGTGATTCTGCTGCAGCGTGCTAGAAAAATTGCACTTTTGTATTTGACTGACTTTTTGTGGTTAAGCTGCTCCTAGGACCCTAAATATATTGTGCTAAATATATGGTACAATAATCATTTCTTGCATTTACTTGTTATTCACTGTCCACCTGGTATCACAGTCTGCGTACTCCAGGCATGGAGAGAGAGAAAGTTTTTAAATGATTCCTATTTTTCTTTCCCTTAAAGAAGCATTTCACATGTGACTGTGCATATGACATTGTCCATGAACATAACAGATGACTTCATTTTTATTTATTTTCTTTAGCCATTAACCAGGTAAATTGATTGATCCTTAGAGACCTTTTCATACTGCTTCATTGAGGCCCTGAACCTTTGAAGCTTGTTTGGTTATGACCAAAAGACCAAATGGGCAACCAAATAATGGCTTTTCAACGTGGGGGTGCAAAGCAGGATGCTGTATTCATTGCTTCCCTGTAACTATAATGCAGCTAACTCTAAGGTTGCTAAACCTAAGGGTAAATTTTATAGGTGATTATGCTGGGCTGCCCATTCAATGTTCTAGGCATGACTGTGCATTTGTGAATCATTAAGAGGTGGAGTAAACATTACCCTTTTCAGCTATTACCCAGGTCACAAGGGCAGAGGCTAAATGCATGGATAGTTCAGAGAAAGCCAGTCAATCACCATGTCATTGAGAGGATGGAGGGCAATGGAGAATCAGGCCAAAACCCACAGCGATACTAGAAGAACCTATGTATTTTGCATACTAAACAGAGGTCAGAAGTGAACCTCAGACTCTCGAGCTGATAGGCAACAACACTGATACTCCAGTGGAGGAAGTCGTACTGAGCCCACATTTTGTTTGCAAAGTTAACTTTATCAGTAGCTTTGTGCGACTTGTATCTTAAAAGTAATAGTAATATTTAGTGATAGAGTCTGTACAGTGGCAGGAATTAGTCTTGTGGTTGTGTCTGACAAAACAACATGAAAATCACTACTTTTTTTTTTTTTTTTTTTTTTTTACAAAGCCAGTCTTTAGTGTCCCTTTCATAGTTATCTGCAAGACTCTGCAGAAACCCAGTAACTTCCTGTCTCCTAACCTGCTAGATTGCTGGATGACAAGCTCTGTATTTAAAATCACCCCCCCTGGCGACTGTGTTGTGTGTGGTGTTATATTGCTTGCTTGCTTTCTTTGTTCTTTGAATAGTTGCTCTGACTTCCTGTTTGAATGTTGACCCCTTCAGTCCAGATAGTAACTGAAATCCTTTAGAACATTTACATTTTACCCTTAACCGTAAAGGGCAAGTGTCCTAAACTAGGGTTGAATTTGTGGTTTCCCATCCATTTGCCCAGATTACGTTTGAATAGACTAAGGGAAGTACTTTGAGTTACTACGGTTGAATTTGCGGTTTCCCATCCATTTGTCCAGATTACGTTTGAATTGAATAAGGGAAGTACTTTGATTTATGTGGAGCGGAAGGTGATTCCAAGGAAGTGGTATTCTCTGTGATACATATTTGTCCCTCCATGTTCTATTTATTTTGTAGAATAGATTAAGAACGTTTGAGTGTGTGTTTATGGCATCATTGGACTTGTGGATGTGTAATAGATCTGAAAGGATAGCATCCGTTGAGGCTGTGTACATGAGGCAGAGATCTTCCCTCAGTAGCCTGTATGTCTGATAATGAAAAGATGGAAAAGACTTTGAGATAGTAGGTGTAGTTTTGTGATTTAGGCCCTTGATTTTTCTGGTGCGAAAGCATCGTGTTTCATATTGTGTTAACTGTTTGTAGTGGTGCACACTGAAAGGGGGTATTATACTCGATGATCAGCCTAAGTGCTGAATACAATGGAATGATCACATCCTTGGACCTAGATGCCATTCCCTTAGTAGTAGACTACGCAATGAAGAGGGACTTTCTTACAGTACTGGGTACATAGTGATAGATCGAGATTTTGTAGTCCACATAGGTTCCCAGGTCCCTGTCTGCCAGATTGTTTTTCAGGGGTGTATTGTTGATGTGATATTTACAGGGGATGTCATGTTTGCTGAAGCAGACTTATTACACATTTTTTTGGCATTTAGTTTTAGTCCATGGTTGTGATACCAGCTGTTTGTTTGGGAAAGGCCCCCTTGGTGGATCTTGCTGCCCCTTGGTGAGTGTATGATGGCACCAAGTTTACACTTATCTGCAAACCTGGTCAGCCATAAACCCTTAACATTAACTGTGAAGTAAAGGCCAAAGAGTAGTGGCCCAAGCACTGAACCCTGGAGTACACTGCTAGTGACAGGTCTTTTGGAGGAGATAGGGCCACCTACCCTAATTTCCTGAGTTCTCTTTTGGAGCAAATTTGCTATGTAATGAGTTACGTAGTGTTTTAACATTTAGATGGGAGTTTATCAAGAATACTGGAGTTGTGATGTTGTTGAATGCCTTTGTGAGGTCTAGATATGCAGTGTATACAGATTTTCCATCATCCATTGCTTTAGTAACTTTTTTGAAGAAGTTAACTAGTTTAAGCAGTCAGGATCTGCCTTTGACAAAACAAAACTGACTTGGGTTAAGAGTTTATAGGTTACCCAAGTCCTTGTTTATTAATTCCATAATGATGTACTTCATAACCTTACAGATGACGCTGGCAGACTTATGGGTTTATTATTACCCTGGTCTGTTGATGCCACACATTTGTGCAGAGGAATGACTGTTGCTGTCCTTCATTTGTCCAGCACAAAGCCTGTTTGGAGGTTGTATGTAATACCTTTACCAGGGGGGGTTGAGAAGTCCTTTTTCAGACTGGCCACTTGGCAGTCTGGTATGTTATCTTACCCATAAACGCAGTGTTTTTGGCATTGGAAAGTGTTTTGAGGACTTGCTTTTGGGAGATTTGAGGGAAGGAAGTATAGACACGAGTGTGTAAGGGAGAGAAAGGAGGGTGACGTTAGACCTAAATTTATCTGCTAGTACATTGGCTATGTCCGCAGGGTCTGAGTATGTGATATAATTTAATATTAGCTCTGTGCAGGGCTGGGCATTGTTTCTGAGGTTTCTAGCATAATTAAAAAGGGTTTATGGTTACCTTTGTGGCTGACTAGCTATCTTTACCTTGTGTATAGTTTTGGTTGATTTGATCAGGGCTTCAAGTTCTATAACTTTATTGAGAAGGGTTTTAGACATCTTGAGACCTACATTTATTATTGTGTGGTGTCTCCGTATTAAGGTAAGCTTGACCACATACACAGAAAGCACATTTACAGAAGAAACGTTTTTGTTATAGGTGAGCCGAACCTTGATTGGAAAGGAACTTATATCAACAGGTCAGCGTGAATAATATGGGCCTAGCAGAGCTCATTGGTGAACTTGCAAGATTCGCCGTACATACCATTTCCTTCTTTTTATTAGTGAAGTACCTCTGGTCTTATACAAGATTACAAGCCTCTGGGTGACAAAATAAAGGTGCAGTAAAATATGTGAAAGCCCCAGTATCTCACTAACATCTGCTTATATTTAACTGAGAGACTGCACATTTAGCAAACCAGCTAAAAATAAAGCTCTGACTTTTGCTGATTTGCTTTCACCTTTTAATATCTTACCCAAAGTGAGAATATCAGTCCTATTTTTCATAATACTTCATAACTAACCTTAAATCATCTTATATGGTGGTAGGTTAAAGAACATGCACCTTGAACAACCACTTGCATGCTTATTGTGGGTTGGTTGGGGAAGTCTATGGCCAAAGTCCTTGCTCAGCTATAACTGTGTTATGTAATCTCTCATATGTTCACTCCTGCAGTCTGGTTTGCTATTGCCAAAAACGCTGTCGTTCCCAAACTGGAATACAGTCTGTTGCCTTCAGCTCAGGGCATAACACCCAGAGATGAGAAATAGCAGAAAGTTAGGTCTTTAGATTTGCTGTGCTTGCAGACTCCCACACACCACTGTAATGTACTGAAGAAATGTAATTGGTTACCAATTGCAGCCAGCTCTGTGTTCTTATTAGGTACTGTCCTCTTCAAAATTCTGAACTGGGAAGAAAAACTGCCCATAAGAGCACAAGCATACTCCTTAAGAAATACAAAAGAACAGTGTCTTACTGTAATCAGACCCTTGTTAAAATCGTTATTGAAAAAAAGCCTTTTCCAGCCTAGACTCCGCTCTTGAGCACCTGCACAACAAGCAGAATGTAAGTGTATTAATATAGTCAAGTATCATACTAAATCTTTTGATCTTTTTTAAATCATCTTTATTGAATTATTTATTTATATTTATTTATTTATTTCAGTTTGTTAACCGGGAAAGTCCATTGGGCTAAGGTAGCCTGTTTTCAATGGAGGCCCAAGGAGAAAAGCTCCAGACAGAAAGACAATATTAAAAGATATTTAAAAGTGATAACTAGTACAGCGTATAAGAGCAACAAATTAACGTCTGTATACAGAAAGGCAATATTATAAAAACATTGAAATATAAGAACTAAGCCAACCACTTATAAGATATTTACCAAAAACAAATTCATGCTCCTTTAGTACATCATAATTGAAAATAAAAAAATTTAAGCAGTGGCAGAGTTTTGAGTAGGATAAGATAGAGATAAGTATCAGGATTCAGGTAGGATGGGTACAGGAGCATTCCCAGAGATAGGAGAGATAGAGTGGAGTAAGGTTTTAAAGGAAGGGAGATTCTGGGTAGTTCTAATGTGAGGGGGAAGAGAGTTCCATAATCTAGCAAGGGAGAAGGATAGTAAGAGTTGCCCTGGTGAATGGAAAGGCTTGTAAAGTCCCAAGAGGTTCTGATTTGTGGATCTAAGTGTTCTGTGCGGCTGGTGAAGATTTAAGGAAGAGGAGAGTGAGGACAGCTAGAGGGTTTAAAAATGAGCTTGTGTGCTGTTATCACTTATGACATAGAGAATCATACATTTATATAAATGGAAACAAACCATAATGACATATTCTTAGTTCCAAACATTTTATATCACATGGTTTGTTTTTTATTTATTTAATATTTACTGGGAAAGTCCGACTTGGAACAAAATGTTCAAATGTTCTTTTGAAATTAGGTTTTTTGACCTATTTTAGTCAAATGGATTAATTAATTAATTGGTGCTTTTGAACAAAGTATTTAACCTGAGTGTAAACAGGAAATTGGTGTATCTGATGAAGTCTTCCTGAGAGACGAAAACGTGTGTGTTGCCTATTGCAGGAGTTCTTTTACACGTTAATAAATCGGTTTGTGGATCATTTTTGCCTGATTGTGAGCTCTTTTTGCCCCAAGCTACTGGACTGGTGTGGCTGCTCTTCTTTTGTGTGGTTTGTTACTTTTGCAGCATTGTTTTTGGGCCGACTTGGAACAAAGCCACTTTTCAGCAGAGGCCCGGAGAGAAATGCTCCACGTGGGTGGAAACCAGAACACCTGGAGGAAACCCACATGAACGCAGGGAAGACATGCAGACAACGCACAGAAGGCACCCAAGATGAGAATCGAACTGGAGAACCTCTTGCTGTGAGGTGACGGCACAACCGCTACACCACTGCACCGTCAGTACAATATAATCTTCTGTACAGTCATTGTATTTCCAACAGTACATAACTCACTCAGTTCCTGCCTTCCTTTAAACCTCATTCCTTCTCTAAAAGATTATTCTGCATGTATTTTTCCCACAGTCCACATTTTTTTCTGTATAATTTGTTCATACCCTTTTCTAAAGATCCCACTTCCAGTTCTTTTATCTCTGTTACAGTAGTCAAAATCACTACATCAAAGTTGTGTAGGTATAAGGTACAACCTTACTGTCCAACAAATATGCAAAGGTATCCCCACTTTCTGCTGTGCAGAAACCCTGTTTGCAAATATAAAGTTAAACCAGCAGAAACAACTCAACATTGTAGGTGTCTGCTTACCACTAGGTGACAATATTTCCATCCTAGAGTCCATTTTACATTGGACTTACACCACCCTCTCTCAGGAGACACTTATCCTGGAGGACTTCAACATTGATTGGGCCTCTATCACGACATCTGCCCGAAGTACCACTTAAACCTATTTAACATCACACAGCTTATCCAAACCCCTACCAGTATAGACAAATCCACCAAAAAATAATCCATATTAGACTTTATCCTAACCAACAAGCCTTCATCTGCCAATATATCTGGTACGTTACCCGATTCCCTCAGTGATCACCTACCCACATTCATACTAAGACAGCACACAAAACCCATAAACCCCCCCATCATACTTTCTATCCATAGTTCCAAAAATTTCCAACCAGACCAATTCATCAACACCTTAAAAAAATAAATTGGTCACCTCTTAAAACTCTACCATTAGATGAAGCCATGGAGTACTTTAATACTACCTTCTTGTGTCCTTAATCTTATGGCCCCCACAACGTATAATTTGTACCAAAACCAACCCAACCCCCTGGATCTCAAAGGACACAAGATCCCTACTCAAACGAGACATAGTTTGGGCAACCTGGCATACCAACAAAACAAGTACAAATAGACAATACTTCCTTGAGCTCAGAAACAAAGCAAAAAAACAAATAAGTAATGACAGAAAAGTTATTATACAAAAAAACTCACTACAACAATCCACAACAATTCTGGTCTGCAATCAACCACATTCTCCAACCAGGCAAAATCACCTCCCCAATCCCTAACACTGACTATTTCACCAGTTTAATGACTATTTCACCTCCTACATCCAAAAGTATTCGATTTCCCCACTACTACTACAAATACCCCCAAAATACAAAACTGTCACCATAAAACCAACTCCCAATTCTCTCTTAAACCAGTTCCAACTGACCTAATTCGTAAACACCTTGACAAATTGAAACCCACCACTCTCGCTGCTGATGAACTCCCTGCTGATTACCTCAGGATTACCACCTCTGCCATCGCCTGCCTATTTCCATAGTCATCAATAGATCCATAGCTGAACACACTGTCCCCTCTCTCTTGAAAATTTCTTATGTCACCCCCCTACACAAAGGTGGTTTCTCAACAGAACTTAGTAATTATCACCCATAGCTATACTATCTCCCATATCAAAAATCTTAGAAAAATGTGTACACACCCAACTACTGAATCATCTTCTTCAATATAACCTGCTAGCAAATTCCCAACATGGATTTCGTACAAGCCATAGTACCACCTCTGGCCCTTATATTCTTTAGTGACCATGTCAACCAGCAAATAAGTCTCTGTAACTTAGTATATGTTGTCTTCCTAGACCTGTCAAAGGCATTTGACATGGTATCCCACTGCAAATTACTATCTACTCTTCCTGAGCTCAATCTGGATAACTCCTCTCTACTGTGGTTTAAAAATTATCTGTCCCTCCGGCAACAAGCTGTTAAATGGCATAACTCTCTCCCCCCTCTCCTCCCAGTGGGGCAAGGTGTTCCGCAAGGATCCATTCTTGGTCCCTTACTATTTTCCATCTTTACCAATAACCTCCCCTCGGCTACCCAACAAACTAATATAGTACAGTATGCTGATGACACCACCCTTATTTGCTCAACCCCCTCTCTACAGTTACTCCAAGTTAGAACCCAGGAAGCCTTCACTACTATAGGAAAATGGCTAAATTCCTCCCAACTCATACTAAACCCATCTAAGACCCAACTCATGATCTTCTACCCATCCAAAAATGTTACCACTACCTCACCATTCTCAATAACATTTTCCAACAATACCCTTATCACACCAGTAACTCAAGCCAAGCTACTAGGTGTAACTATTGACCAAACCCTAAAATTCAACAAACATATAGCACTAGCAATTGCTAAAGTTCACAAAAAAACTAAGTTCACTCTACTACTGCAAGAGCTTCCTCACACAGGAATCCCGAATCACTGTCTCTCGTACCCATCTACTCTCCACCTTACTGTACGCTTCCCCAGTTCTAACTAACCTAAACAAATCTGACCTTCTGAAACTACCTGCTCCAATAAAATCTCAAAATTTGCAACCACTGCCAAGTTTCGTTCCCACCATTGCCTCTCCCTAAGACAACTAGGATGGTCAGAACTCCCTAACCTACTAAAATACAATCGCCTTCCAAAATACTGCATGTCAACCAAGATCTTCCAATACTGACTGTTGCCAATTGCTTACATAGCTCAGGCTAATCTCTTTATTCCTATGCAGTTGCTAAGACCTGGAACTCACTACCGCCTGACATTAGATGTCTAAATAGTAAACATACTTTCAAATCCGTACTAAAAGATTTCCTATTCAAAACTTGGATATGTTCCTGTAAAGAACCAGACTAATTTCACCTGTTCCTGACATTCAACATCCCTAGATCACAGGGGTACTGTGTAATTTCACTTAGTGCATAGTACTGTGAACCAGGTGTTTAGCCCACCTTTATAGTTGTGATTTCTAGTTTATGACCCTGTTTGTCTATGGAAACTTCTTTTTGAATTTATGTTCACGCAATTGTATATTTGTTGTACAATATTTTAACTTGTTTCTCAGTATTCTAACCACTTTATGCTGCAACATTTGTAAAACTCTGATTTTACTCCTTTTCTGTGCTCTTTGTACAAAATAGCTATGTATATGTATTTTTTTTATTATTTTTATTTTTTTAAATAATTTTTTACTATGTATCTGGAGCTTTTCTCCCCAGGCCTCTGCTGAAAACGGTCACCTTGTGCCCAGCCGGACTAACCCGGTAAACAAATGGAAAATAAAATAAATACATAAAAAATTTTTTCTAGTAATTGCTTTTTGGCAGCCAACAGAATTAAACTTAGCAAGGCCTTACTTATGTTGTGGTAATTCAGATCCAGTGTCCCATCTCAGAAGAATCATTTACTTAGTTACTGCTATTTGCTTACTCAATGTTTCTGATAGAGTAGTATGTAGGGAATTTTTAAAGCCTGCCAACTCATTACACTTCCAAAAATATGTTCCTAGTTATGACTTTCTTCTCCATCACACATCCAACATTTACCATTTACCATTAACCTGAAGAAAAATTCAGGTCTTTAGCCTCTGCTTGGGGTATAAAATACCTATGCAAACACCTCCAAGCAAAGTTCCTAATCAATCTAGACTTTTTTGCATACTTGGAAGGAATACATACATCCTCCCATTGCTCCCTTATAGATTGGCTTATCCAGTCTGTCTTCCCAATCTTTTCTAACCTCCTCTGATTTCTGTAGTTATTACCCAATATTTCATATGCCCTACAAAGTATCCATTTTTAACAGTGGCTTCTGTTCTAATTTCAGCTAAAAACTCTACCCAAGCAGGTCTTTCACATAAGATTATCCTATCCCTTTCTCACATAAGATTATTCTATCCTGTTCTCTTTGCCTATACTATGATATCAATCTTTAGTGGAGAAGGCAGTCTCCAGCTTACATTCCACATGTCTTCTTGGCCTCATCCCGTGCTATTATCTTTTCCTCTCTAGTTATTTGCTCCCAATAACTTGGTTCCTTTGCTTGTTTTCTCCTGTAAATTCCAGCTTCCTCTTGTCAATTTTCTGTACCCTTGCTTGCAGTTATCCCTATCGGCAAAATCTCCTTTTCCATTCTCATGTTGGCTTAGTTCTTAGAATACTTTGCTATTATTTTCCTTAAGGATCTGTGTCCAAAATCCCACCCTCTCCCTATTTTTGAATTTCCCCCTGCTTAATCATCATCATTTTCCGCTTTGAATTATAACTTTCTGCTTGTGTTATGTATAAAGATGCCTTAATTGTGAAGCTCTACAATATTCCTTTAAATCAGGTAAGCCTAGACCACTTTGTCATATCCATTTGAACTTATGTTAACCTCTTGCAAGCCTTTCTGTTTTAATGAAAATCCTCAGAAAACAACAAACACACCCCCAGAACCTATTAACTTAATACAAACAAAACTGCTTACATCTTCAAATAATCAAGTTTAACCCTCCTAAAAGAAATGGTTGTCTCAGATTAATAGCTACACTCACATGCTTGAACTGACTTACAATGGTTATCCATGCCAAGATGCATGATACAGCCTGTGCATCCATGTACAGTAAGCACAGTCTGTTTTTGTCTTATTCCTCTCCCAGATGTTGAAAAACAACTTTAATGCTTACAGAAAACATTATCTTTTAGCAATTAAAGAGAAAATTGTTCTGTTTTAATTGCTCATACGGCTTCTCTCCATAGAAACGTGAGAACCAGCTACATGGTTACCTCCAGCTACAAGCTTCTCATGTTACACTGTGAACATTTATTTGCTAAAGGAAAACTTTTCATTACATTCAATATTCCTTATTTACTTGCTTCCACTTAAAACTTGTTAAATCAAGCCAAAGGCCTTAATCCAGTCATTCTTCAATGCAAAAGTAAGAAAAAGCATATCAGTTTTACTTATACCATGCTTTTTTTCCTGGCTTTCGTCTCTTTTTTGCATTGCAGTGCATACATTTCTTTTTTTTTTTTTTTTTTGTTTCTGATAGTAAGATAGTTTTTTTTTTTTGTCTTCTTGTAATTAATTTGCTGGCTAATAAGTACTTTATAGCCATTCATTTAAATTCTTCCCATGTGATTTTACTTCTGTCTAACCAATTTTGGGCTATATATGATTTGATCATTGCACACATTGTGACTGTGATGTGTTTATTTTCGTAGGAGAAATTATTAGGAATATATGTAAAATTGCCATTTCCCATGACAGGGTAGATTTGGTGTATCCCTTTTTTTTCTAACTTGGTTGTTAATGAACACCACAGCTTGTAAACATTTTTACAGCTCCAATAAATATGAAGGGTGTCAACAACACTGTTTTGGCATATGGTATAATAAGGGGAGTGGGAGGGATTAATTTTACTAAGAAAAGGTGGTGTGTGATGCGCATTGTTATTGATCATAATTTGGGTATAAATTATTTTTTAAGGGGAGTTAATTTCAAAGCAGGTTCAATAGCAGCAGATTTTTGTTCATCACTTATCTTATTATTTTTCTCTTCCCAAAATTTGGAATATAGAATTGCATCTTGATATCTAATTTTTGTTACTAATCTATACGTATTTGATAACATTTTGCCAATAGCAGGTTAATAATTTGTTGATATAGCTGCATGTCTTGGTTGTCTATTTTGACATTCATAGTAATTGTGTTGATCAGGTATATTAATTGGTTGATTATGGTATTATAGCTTTTATTTACTTCACATTTTTGTCTAATATTGTCAACTGAGAAACCTTTGATCTGGTATAGGTCCCATACAGTGATATTTTTAATTTTTGGATACTGATTCAGGTTTAATATAGTATTGTTTAATTTAATATTAAGATTAAGGTGTACTGGCTGTCCCAATACCAAAGTATCTTTAAGATTTAGGGAGGCTACCAGCTTTTGAAATATTACTGTGTTTCTTATTATTATGGGATGAACCGTAAAATGCTTTAAAGTCTTAAATTTAGAAAGGGTACTGCTCTTGGGTTTAAATTGCATGAGATTAGATGATTATAATATATTTTAATCCATAGTGGATACCATGCTTTGTTAGATGGTTCAAATTTAGCTATTTGTATATTAATTCAACTAGAGTTTAGTATGTTTGAAATTCAGGTAGGCCTAGGCCCCCTTTTGTGTGGTTAATGTTAATTTAGTGTATTTTATTGTTGTACTTTTTGGATGCCAAATCCTAGTAGTGTTTCAAGTTTGGAGAAGAAGCTTTTTGGTATATTTTGGTTAATAGCTCTAAAATAAAACAATAGTCTTGGAAGAATGTTCATTTTAACTATGGCCACCTTAGCTAGTGGAGATAGATTGAGGTTTAACCATCTCTTAGTGTCTTTAGTGATGTTAGACCAGGTTTTAAGCAAGTTGATTTTAGTCATATCAGATTGGTGGTGAGTGAACATAATACTCAGATATTTGAGATTATAATTGACTTAAATTTCAGTTTCAGGGAAATAGCATTCCTTATGTCCTAGAGTATTCGGAGGGACTATGACTGATTTATTACGGTCAATCGCATAATTAGGTATTTTTGAGAATTTTTCAATGGAGTTCAGTATCTTACTCAAATCAGTATTAGGGAATTCAAAATAAATGTTAAGATCATCAGCAAAAGCTGGATACTTTATTGGGACATTGGAAATATTCCTAATATGCTGGTAAGTTCTTTGTGATATTTTAAGCAGCAGAGGTTCTATGTATATATTGAACATGTAAGGTGATAGTGGGCATCCTTGCCTGGTACTGTTCACTGTTTGAATAGGATTTGATTGCTTTTTATCCATAGATAGTGTTGTCGTGGCATTTTTATATAGAGCCCTAACCATGTTTATATAGTCCTCAGGAATACTACATTTCTTGAGTATATTTAATAAAAAATCAAAATTTACTCTATCAAAAGCTTTGGCTGCATCTACTGACAGTGCATAGCTAGGGCATTTATCATTCACTATTAAACTATTGATTGAATCAGTAGTAAGTGTGTTATATATTTGTCTGTTGTTCATAACGACTAGTTGTTCAGAAGATATAATGTGAGGTAGGATTTGTTTGATTCTACTAGCTAGTATCGTAGAAAGAATTTTGATATCAATATTTGAGTGCTATCGGCCTGTAGTTGTTTGGGTTTGATGCATCTGATTTGGGTTTTGGTATAAATATAGTTTTTGAGTTATTGATATACAGGTCTTTGGTTGTTGTTGTTCTTCTTCTTCTTTCTGCTTTTCCCGGTTAGGGGTTGCCACAGCGGAACTCCGGTTCGCTAATGATTGGCAGTAGATTTTTACGGTGCCAAGGTGCCAGCACGACGCCCAACCTTCAACTAAGGCACGCCCAGTTTGGTACTATACTTTATTATGTATCTGTATACTTTCAGTAGTATTGGAGCTAACTGTTTCTTGAAAGTTTTGTAAAATTCCGCCACATAACCATCAGGCCCTGGTGATTTACCTGGTTTCAACTTATTTACAGCAGCAATGATTTATTCTACACTTAAGGGAGCTTTAAGATTATTTATTTGTGTCTCATTCAGTACTGGAAACTGTAACTCTGTGGTAAATTGATGAAATAATGAGTCATTAAACTGGTCGTAGGGGCCATAAAGTTTTTGGTACATCTCTTCGAAAGCCGCTATGATCTAAAGATTTGTTATTATAATTTAGTTGCCTTATTTTGGTAGGAAGATTTTTAATGTTTATGATTCTTGCCAGTGCTTTTGAGGGCGATTGAGCCCATTCGGCATATTTGTGGAGGAGTTTAATTTCATTGATTGAGTACTGTTGTGTTTGAATTTCACGTACTTGTCCTTGTAGTGTAACCATTTGACTTTCAAGTACTGGTGAATAATTTATTTGCAGTTCCGACTCTATATTTTTTAATTTTGATTCTATTAATATGACTTTTTCTTTGTTTACTTTTTATAGAAAGCAGCTTTTTGAATTAATATACCCCTAATAGTGGCTTTTGTAGCTTGCCATTGAATGTTGTATGGTATATCTATTACTTCTAGGTTGTTATAAGTTTGGGTGAGAATATCTATGATATTTTGTGAAACATCTTTAAGCTTTAGTAAGTTAGTATTTAACGTCCAGTTTGCAACTGTTTGGGGTCCTTGCACTGAGCTCCCCACCTTTAGTGTAATATTTATCTTTGCATGATCCGATGTTGTCCTAGGTTCACTATTGTATGTGATTGTATTATCTAATAAGATTTCAGATATTAAAAATACATCTATCCTAGACCAAGACTTGTGATATGGTGAATAATACGTGAATTTACTAATAGTTATACTATTTCTATAGTTTTCAAAAGGGTAGGTTACCTAAAATCTTCCATTATTTCAGCTATTAGTGTAGTAAGCTGAACCGATTGTTACTCTTACTTGTCCTATCAAGTTCTGGATTAATTAACATATTCCAGTCACCTCCTGTGGTATAGAGATAATTAGGATAGTTCTCTAAGATTCTGTATATCTCGTATAGATAGGTTATTTGATGCAAACATGGGGCATAATTATTCAGGACTAAGAAAGTTTTTTTAAACGGCTGCAGTTCACAAGTAAAATGACACCATCTGCCATTTGGGTCACAGCTACCTTTCAATATATTACCATCAAAAGATTTTTTAACTACTATGGCAACTCCCCTAGAAGCCGTATTATCACCAGCAGCAACAATATATTTCACCCATTTTTTTTGTATCTTTCTCCCATTGCTCTTTCAACATGTGCGTTTCTTGTATGAAAGTTATCTCTGCCAGTGCATACATTTCTTAAAACTGAGCAAGATGAAAGAAAGAAGGGAAAATGGCAGCTGTTTACTTTAGTATCCATATTACACACTCAAATAAAAACTGTTTTGCTTTCAGTTACCTCTTTCATTTCTCTTCCCCTGTTCTGCCAAACATTAATGGCATGATGTAGAGCATATGCTTTGGAGTCCCTTAAAAGTTTAGCAAAGTAAAAAAATTCAGTATTTCCAGGTTTTCTTGTTCTGTTATATTTCACAAATGAGGCTCCTGCTCTGTTATTCCATGTTTATTCATTAATTTCCAGGTTGCTGGTTTTCTTCCTGTTGATCTCCATGTCCCAACTTGTCTCTGGCTCATTTTCCCTGTACTCCCAATACTTCAGGTAAACTGTGCTTTTTTCTGTCTCTCAAGTATTTCCTGTGGTGCACTGGAAAGTGTTTCACACACACACACACACACACACACACACACACACACACACACACACACACACACACACGCACACATCTCCTGGCATGAGACAGACAGCCTGTGGTGGTTTTATAATTTGTCTGAAAAAGTAACAGAGATATGGAAATTGCTTTAAAGCTCTGCTTAGGTTGCAGGAGTTTGGCATAATAGTTAAGGTTTTCACTTCATAGACCGAAGGTACAGTGTTTGATTCTGACTTTGGATTATTGGCTAGGCTTTAAATGGCTCTTCAGGGCAGTTAGCCTAGTATTCACCTATGGAAGCCTTTAAGCTTTATTGTCAGAAGATTGAAAAGTCCCCTTCTGTTTGATGGCTGTCTGTTTGTTGGATAAACTTTTGCATTTCCTTCTTAGGCTGTTCTGCATCAAAAAATGTCTTTGATCCTCCAGGGAAAAACATTCTGAAGACAGCTGGATAAAGCAGCTTGAATATCACACCTGCCTGTCAACATTCCCCGATTGCTGGGATAAATTTGCTTCTCTTTTGCTGGTGTACAGTGAATAATCATTTTCCACAAACACTCTGCAAATTTTTAAAACTCTTGTCATCCTTACTAATACAGATCGTGGCTGATTTCTAATGGGCAATGTCTGGGTGCCCTTTTAGTTAAAACCTGCTGTGAAATACCAGTCCAGCTGCATTTTGTGCTTTCATAAAAATAATATAGTCTCCTATTTCTAGTTTCTCTGATACAGCAGAAAATCTCAGGTTTTCTCTGTGTGCTCTGTCTTCTAACTAGCATTTTTTTTTTAAACAGCTCTTCTTGAGAAGTGACATAACTCAGCCAGCCTTTTCTTCATTTCAGCCTTTGATTTTTGGAATTGTATCAGTTCATCTGAATAGCTTGTTAAAGCTTCTTCTATTTTTTTCCAGTCATTTTGTTATTTGAGTTGATATACTCAATCAATTTTTTATTTATTTTAATCACCTCTGAGTACATTTATTTTTCCTCTAAATTGCTAGTAGACATCGTTTGTACCAAAGCTGAAGCTTGAACTGCTTTTTGCTGAACAGCTGCAAAATTCTGTGCAGTCTGCTTTCTTTTCACCTTTTCTAGTTGATTTTCTTTCATGTTCTCTAAACTTCTTTGCTGACATCCAGGCAGTGTACTTACTAGCCAGTAACTGAATTTTAGTCTAGCTGGCAGAATTAAAAGTTCTTATTTCTTAGTTTCTTTTTCAGTCTGGAAGACATGAAATTAAGCTATTGATCAGTGTGCAGCCGTATTGGAA
Organism: Protopterus annectens; assembly: GCF_019279795.1. NCBI lineage: Eukaryota > Metazoa > Chordata > Ceratodontiformes > Protopteridae > Protopterus > Protopterus annectens. The sequence goes on from NC_056743.1 coordinate 1,775,453,143, forward strand.
GTCCAAGGAATGAACATTATTGCGATGAATCTGTGGTGAAGTGGGATCTTTAGAAAAGGGAACAAGCAACATAAAATAAATGGAAATTATGGGAATAATACACTTAGAATAACATTTTGAAGGAGGAGGAGTGACACTGCTGTTAAGAACCCATGCTAGTGCTCAGTTCTGAGTTTCACTGTCAGGGGAATTGTATTGATTATTTTGTGCATATGTACCGTAGATATAAAAAGTTTACACACCCCTGTTAAAATGCCAGGTTTTTGTGATATAAAAAATGAGACCACAATAAATCATTTCAAAACTTTTCCCACCTTTAATGTGACCTATAACCTGTACAATTCAATTGAAAAACAAACAAATCTGTTAGGGGAAAAAATATAAAAAAATAAAAACATACTATACACTGGTTACATAAGTGTGCACACCCTTAAACTAATACTTTGTTGTGTGTGCACACCCTTAAACTAATAACTTTGTTGAAGCACCTTTTATAAGTTCATAGGCTGGTACTAGACTATTGGCCCTAGGGCCTATACAAGCCTAGCCATAACAATTCCCTTGCTATTTCTTCCCACAATATTTACTTCCCTGGACCCCTGTCTGGCAGGGCGACTGACGTGATCCCTGGGGTGAATTTCCTATCTCCCATCCAATCGTCAAGGTTCCTTTTGACAAGAACCAAGAGGCGCTCTGCTTGACATGTATGGGCAGTCTATTCCAGAGTATGGGGAGTCTCTGGGTCAGGAACCTATCCCTCCAGCATGTTTTGTTCATTGTGATGACAAAGTTTAGACCCCTGGAGCGTGCATCTTTGAGGGATTGGGATTTCTTTAAGTATAGCATGTCCAACAGCTCTGGGTTTGACATGGCCTTGTATGTTAAGTAGAGATCGCCTCTGAGTAGACGATATGCGACAGAGTATAGCTAGAGATGTTAAGTTGTCTATCTTGCCTTCATTCTTGCTGGATGGGTTCGGAGCCGACCTCGGCTCCGACTCGGCCACTGTAAAAGCTCGAGAGTTGGTTCCACCGGCTCGAGGCTCCCCCTATATCCCACAATGCTAGGCGAGAGTTACCTCAGATCTCGTTTGCCGCTACAGCGATCGAGGTGTGTTTTCTACCGGCTCCAGGTTAGTAAAAGTTAGAATAGTTTAAATTCCTAACTTAGACTAGTTTAGTGTACTTTTCTTCCCCCTTAGTGTACTGGACTTACTTATCCCTTACTACCTTAGTTTCCAGCCCCCTCCTTTTAAAAGAACATTTAGTTCTTCCCTAAGGCCTTCGGGCCCTTCCTCCCTTTCCTTAGGGTGTGTGTGTGTTTACTTAGGGACTTTTATTAACTTACCTTTAGTTTTAAATAATTCCCCTTTTTAATCCTATCAGTGTAATCTGTGTGTGTGTGTTTTTGTGTGTGATTACACTTCAGGTTCCTTGAGTATGTCCAAGGATACAAAGGTCTCAGGCTTCAAGAAGTGTGACTCGTGCTGTCAGAAAATGTCTCTGACAGACGGTCACACTTCTTGTGTACCTGGGACCTTTACACCTGCAGGACTCTTGTGCTGTATGCCATGGCTTCAGCCCTAGAGTCCTGCAGGAGAAAAAATAAACTCATTTTGAGGGGTTTAATTAAGCCTGAAGGTTCCCTTCCTGTGTCTTCTGGGAAACCTTCTAAGGCTTCTAAGACCTCGGCTCCAGCTTCAGAGTCGAGGCCTAAGGCTTTGAAGCCTACTGCTTCATCGGCTCCAGCTGGAGCCGATGAGTCTGTGACTGCTGTTTCAGTGGTTTCTTCCGGCTCCGGCGGAGCCGCGGCATTAGAGTCATGGGTCGGCTCCGATCATACCATCGGAGCCGACATCTAGAAAGAGATCGAGGTCACCGTCCCTTGGCTCCGTTCATTCGGCTCCAGCGTCTCCCCTGCTGTCTGAAAGGAGCCATAGATCTCACTCCTCCAGGTCATCGAGGCTCTCAGATCACGACCTCCAGAGGGTAGTGAGTAGACTTTTGAAGTCCGAGGCACTGGCCCAAATGCTCCAGAGTCCGACTCATCAGTCGATGCCTCAGCTTGTTCCAATTAATATTCCTCCTCCGACTCCTTTGAGCTCGGAGCCAGGGCGTCGCGGAACCGAGACTGTGGTAGCGTCGAAGCCGATACATTTGTCTTCGGCTCCGTCGTCGGCTCCGATTTCTTCCTTTGAAGAATCTCGGCGCCGGGCTTCCCTCGTCGGCTCTGAGGGGGTGAGTGGCATCGGACCCTTGTCCGACCCCCCTCTCCCTCTCAGTGCTTCGGCGCTGGTGAGTTCGGCTCCGACATCGGCCTCGGAGCCATCTCTGTCGGTGCCGAGGGAGGTTCTCAGCTTCTCGGAGCGGGGACCTCTGGCTCTGCCTGACAGGGGTGCATTCGAGGTCATGCGGAGTGTGTTGGAACCTTGTTCGACTCCACAGTCGGCTCCGTCCGCCCCTCCCACTTCGGTGCCTTTGGTTATGTCGACTCACTCCCTCATCCCAGACCGCAGAGAGCAAGCTCCTTAAGAATCCCCTGTGGGGATCTCCTCCTCTTCCGAGGCCTCTCCTGAATTGGCAGGGGAGCCCCCTAGGAAGAGAAAGTGTAAGAGGAAGCACTTAGACTCACCTGAGTCTGTCACCTCTGACACAGATTGAGGATTCCGAGGGTTCCCCACGTTCCCCTTCTGAAGATGTCTCTTTCGCAGACATTCTGGAGATCCTGAAACAGAGGGGAAATTGGCCAGCCCTTAATCCTTCGGAGGATGAATCTGTGTATCTTGAGGCGTTTGGCTCTCACCCTTCCACCTCCTGGGTGTCCCCCCCCCCTTTGATCCCCTCATGCAGGTGGTTGCAAAGAAGGCCTGGACGGCTCCTGATTCAGTGGACCCTACCCCCAGGAGTTCCTCCAAATTTATAACAGCACCAACTGACAAGCAATTTCTCACAAAAGGTGTTTCTGTGGATGCTATGGTGGTAGCTGCTGCCACCAAGAAGGAACTAGCTGATCCTTCGGTGCCTGTCCATCCGCCTAACAAGGAATCCAGGTCTATGGACAGGTACGGGAAGCGGATGTTCTCGTCAGCGACCTTTGCAATGCGTTTGCTGAACTACCTATGCCATTTTACTCGTCTTCAAAGGGACTTGATCAAGGAAGCGAGTGATATGTTGAAGGATCCTACAGCTGCGGGGTTTCAGGACAAGATGAACACTCAGCTGGCTACCCTAAACTCCATAGCTAACTCCTCCATGCGCCTCCTTTCTTATGCGGCTGATGGAGCGAGCAGGGCCGCAGAAACAGGTGTGGCCTTACGCAGGCACGCCTGGATGCGGTTATGCAACTTTGCGGACCCCTTTAAAACGTCTTTCACTAATTCCCCGTTTGATGGATCATCTCTTTTTGGTCCTCAAGTGAAAGAAACCTTGACTAGGTGCGAGACAGATGGCAAGACTCTTTCTGCCGTCGGAGTCCGTTTTTCTACTCCTTCTAGGCCTTACCCCAAAGGCCAGAAAAGTGGGAAAATGTGGTTCCGTAAACAATCTCAAGGGACTTCGCCTGACGCACAAAGTCGGTTCCCCGCCAGAGGCAGAGGGGGGAACAACAATGGTAGACGTCACCCTAGAGGCAGGGGGGGTCCGCAGAACCAGGGCAGTCGGGAAGTCTTCTCTGATAAGCCCTTTCAGCATCCCTGAGGTGTTGCCCGACTGCCTACCTTCGGAGGCAGTCGGGGGAAGATTGTCACTGTACCCAAAAGCCTGGCTATCCCTGACTCAAGACAAATGGGTACAGTCCATCATTTCCGAGGGCTATTCCATTCCCTTCTTTCGCATTCCAAACCAATCAAAAAAATCCCTTCCAGATGTTCCAACCGCTCAAAGGGATCTGGCAGCTTTGGAAATTTCAAAGCTGCTTGCAAAAAGAGCAATTCAGCCAGTTCCAGCAGACCAGCAAGGATCCGGAATCTACTCCAGGTTCTTTTTAGTTCCAAAGAAAACAGGGGACTGGAGACCAATTTTGGATCTCAGTATCTTGAACAAGTCTGTCAAGAAAACAAGATTTCGGATGGTCACGCTGCAGTCCATCCTTCCCCTTTTGGGAAAGGGAAGCTGGATGTGCTCTATAGATCTTCAGGATGCGTACTATCACATAAAAATGAAAAGACGCTCCAGAAGATTCCTCCGCTTCAGGCTGGGAACCAGTCATTTTCAATTCAGGGCCCTGCCCTTTGGTCTCACCACTGCCCCCCGGGTGTTTACCAAATGCATGGCAGTGGTAGCTTCTCACCTGAGACGACAAGGATTCCAGGTGTTTCCATATTTGGACGACTGGCTCCTTACAGCCCCCACCAAGCATCTTCTTCTAATGGCCAGGGACTACACCTTTCGCACTTGTCGAAATTTAGGCATTTCAATAAATTTCGAAAAGTCTGTTTTGTCACCTTGTCGTACTATTACCTTCATAGGCGCAAATCTAGACACAATCAACATGGCTGCGAGACTAACAGATCAGAGAATAACAGACATACACAAAATAGTCTCGCTCCTCTTCAGCAGCAACAGAATCAAAGCCAGGTTAGTTCTGAAAGTGTTGGGGATTATGGCGGCTGCCATACCTCTGCTTCCATTAGCCAGATTCCACATGAGAATCCTTCAATGGATGCTCTTCACGCAATGGTCGTACCAGCAACTTCCAATGTCTCACACCATTATAATCACGCAAACATGCAGAAATCATCTTCTGTGGTGGATGTCTTCCCCTCAGCTCTTATTGGGAAGACCCTTTGTTCCTTCCTCCGGTTGCTACTCTGCCAACCGACGCCTCCCTGATGGGGTGGGGGGGGGGCATTATCAGGGCAGAACTGTCCAGGGCACATGGCAACCAGACGAATGCCACTTGCACATAAATGTTCTAGAGATGAGAGTAGTGCTTCTAGCGTTGCAAGCCCTTCAAGACTCTCTTCCCTTGGGAGCGATAGCAATCCAGGCGGACAATATGTCCGTAGTGTGGTATATCAACAAACAAGGCGGAACCAGGTCCTACCCCCTGTGTCGAGAAGCACTCAGACTGTGGCAATGGGCGATTTCTTCTCAGCGTTTTCTGATAGCAACGCACATCCCCGGGAAGTCCAATCAAATCGCGGACAAGTTGAGCAGAGCTATCCTCATGCCTCACGAGTGGTCTCTGAAAGACTCTGTTGTGAGAGAAATTTTTCTCAAGTGGGGCCAGCCTTGCTGCGACCTTTTTGCTACTCCCCAAAACAGCAAGTGCAGAGATTTTTTCACCCTATTCCCGTTACCAGGCCAACCCAGCAGAGATGCTCTAGTCCAACTTTGGCCCCGGGGACTTCTGTATGCATTTCCCCCCTTCCCACTAATCTCTCAAGTAATACAGAAAGCTATCGCTCAGAAGGCTTCATTGATCCTCATTGCTCCGTACTGGCCTCGACAGGTTTGGTTCCCCTTTCTACATCAGTTTCTGTTGGAGCGACCTTGGCATCTGGACCTAGTTCCAGATCTTTTGATCCATCAGTCGGGTCAGTTTCATCGCTCCCTTCCATCTCTGAACCTCACTGCTTGGTTCCTCCAATTCCATCTTTAGCCAGGCTTCCTCAAATATCTCACTCTGTTCGAGATATTTTGATAGCTTCCCATAAATCTTCCACTCAAAAGATTTATTTGAGTAAGTGGAAGCATTTCGCCTATTGGGCTCAAGGAAGGGACATAGATCCTTTCACTGCTTCCATCCAAATAGTCCTTGATTTTCTAGCTGAACTCTTCCATGCAGGTTCATCTCATTCCACTCTTAAAGTTCAATTGGCAGCTATTTCTAACTTTCATGTGGGCATTTCAGATTCTGCCATCATGTCCCACAAGCTTTGCAAAGCCTTTTTGAAGGGAGTTTTTCTACTCAGACCTCCGGTAAGAAATCCTCCTCCTCCTTGGGACCTAAATTTAGTTCTCAGTTCTTTAATTCTCTCTCCTTTCGAACTTGCATCCTCCTGTTCTTTAAAATTACTATCATGGAAGACTCTCTTTCTAGTAGCTATTACTTCAGCGAGAAGAGTTTCAGAACTTCATGCACTCAGCTGTCGACCTCCTTATCTGTTGTTCCATAAGGACAGAGTATCCTTACGAACCAACCCATCCTTTTACCTAAAATAGCCTCCACGGCTAACCTAAATCAAAGCATTGACCTCCCGGTGTTTTTTCCAGAATATTCTAACAGATCTGAACAAAGATTACATTGGCTAGATGTTCATCGTCAGTTAAGGTACTATTTGGATAGAACAAAACAATTCAGAAAATCTGACCAGCTGTTAGTCTCTTATGCAGAAGGCAGAAAGGGACTTTCAGTTTCAAAGGTATCATTATCCAGATGGCTAACATCCCTGATTTCCCTTGTTTATGAAATTAGACACCAAAAGCTGCCTAGCAAACCTAAAGCCCATTCTACCAGAGCCTTGGCTACTTCTATAGCCTTCCAAGATAGACTGCCTATTGACACCATTTGTGCAGCGGCTACTTGGGCTACTCCTCACACTTTCATTTCTCATTACAAGTTGGATTTAGCCTCTAGACATAGAGCTAACTTTGGTTCCACTGTTCTCAAGAGTCTGTTCCGTTAGGCCACCCGGGACAAGGTGCTAGGGACGCGGTCCCATCCAGCAAGAATGAAGGCGAGATAGACAACTTAACATATAGAAGTTATGTTCTTACCATAACGTTCCATGTTAGTTGTCTTCTTCTCGCCTTCTTCTTGCGTCCCACCCTCCTTCCCCCTGGCCTGGACAGACCTAGAGGAGTTTTGATTGTGACCTCTCTTTCTACCACCTCTTTACTTTAGGTATATGCTCTGCTGTGCATATTTCCTGGATCAGGATGTAGGTCACCCTTCTCTTCTCCCTTGTTTATAGAGGTGGACTTTGTTACTAGTTATTTTACTACTATTATAGGCAGTGCCTAGCTTACAAACGAGATCTGAGGTAACTCTCGCCTAGCATTGTGGGATATAGGGGGAGCCTCGAGCCGGTGGAACCAACTCTCGAGCTTTTAGAGTGGCCGAGTCGGGGCCGAGGTCGGCTCCGAACCCATCCAGCAAGAAGAAGGCGAGAAGAAGACAACTAACATGGAACGTTATGGTAAGAACATAACTTCTATTTTTTTTTAGATGGTCAGCATAGGGCATCTAATTTAGGCCTGTGATTCTTTTAGTGAGGTATTTCTGCGGCCTTTCCAGTTGTTGCAGATGTCTTGAGAGATACATACCAAACCATTGTATTCTATAATGCGCATAATGAGGGATGAGTACAGTGCGACAATGACCTCTTTTTTTCTGGTACCTTAGTGATGAGGTGTGCCACATTGATTTAATTACAGCATTCAGTCTTCTTGGGTAGACTCTGATTAACCCCAAATAAAGTTCAGCTGTCCTAGTAGGATTTTCCTGACAATTATTCAATTGCCTGCTACAGCAAAAGCCATGGTTCGCAGAGAGCTTACAAAGCATCAAAGGAATCTCATTGTTGAAAGGTATATCAGTCAGCAGAAGGGTACAAAAAAATTTCCACAGCATTAGATATACCATGGAATATAGTGAAGACAGTCATCAAAATGTGGAGAAAATATGTGACAACAGTGATGCTGCAAAGAACTGGACGTCCCTCCAAAATTGATGAAAAGACAAGACGAAAACTGGTAAGGGAGGCTGCCAAGAGACGTACAGCAACACTGAAGGAGCTGCAGGAATTTCTGGTAAGTACTGGTTGTGTGCTACATGTGACAACATTCTCCCATATTTTCCATATGTCTGGCCTAAGGGCTAAGGTTGCAAGACGGAAGCCTTTTCTTACACAGAAAGACATCCAGGCCCGGCTAAAATTTGCAAAACAATACCTCAAGTCTCCCAAAAGCATGTGAGAAAATGTGTTATGGTCTGATGAGACCAAGGTTGAACATTTTGGCCAAAATTCCAAACGGTACGTTTGGAGCAAAAACAAGACTTTGCCTCACCAAAAGAATACCATCCCCACAGTAAAGCATAGTGGTTGCAGTATTATGCTTTGGGGTTACTTTTCTTCAGCTGGAAATGGGGCTTTAGTCAAGGTGGAGGGAATTATGAACAGTTCCAAATACCAGTCAACTTTTGTCCCAAAACCTTCAGGCGTCTACTAGAAAGCTGAAGATGAAGAGGCATTGCACTTTTCAACATGACAATGATCCCAAGCATACATCCAAATCAACAAAAGAATGGATTCACCAGAAGAAAATTAAAGTTTTGGATTGGCCCAGCCAGAGCCCAGACCTAAATCCAATAGAAAATCTGTGGGTTGACTTGAAGAGGGCTGTGCACAAGAGATGCCCTCGCAATCTGACAGATTTGGAGCACTTTTGTAAGGAAGACTGGGCAAATATTGCCAAGTCAAGATATGCCATGCTGATAGACTCCTACCCAAGAGTACAGAATGTTGTAATTAAATCAAAAGTTGCTTCAAGAAAGTTTAAGGGTGTGCACACTTGGCAACCAGCTTATTTTTATATTTTTCCCGTAACAGACAGCATTTTTCAGTTGAATTGTACAGGTTATAGGTCACATTAAAGGTGGGAAAAGTTGTGGAATATGTTTTATTGTGATCTCATTTTTTATATCACAAAAACCTGGCATTTTAAGAGGATTGTTGTATATTTTTTATAGCCACTGTAGTACGTGTACTATCAGTAGGTATTTTGAATTCAGCATCATAAAGTTTCAACATTTTATCATTTCAGCGTTTCTCATTCAGTATTATGACTTTCAGTATAGCATTGTTCAGTATGCCAGCATGTCATGGACTGTGCATTCGCCTCACAGCAAGAGATCTCCTGTTCGATTCTCAGCTGGGGTGCCTTCTGTGTGGAGTCTGCATGTCCTCCTTGGGTTCGCGTGGGTTTCCTTCAGGCACTCCAGTTTCCTCCCGCATTCCAAAGACATGCATCTGGAGCATTTCTCCCTGGGCCTACACTGAAAATAGGTTCTGTCCTAGTCTGACTTTACCAGTCAACAAATGTTAAATAAATAAATGTAGATGTAAATCCTGAGGAGCAGTACCTGTGTTCTGAAGTCTTCCTGGACTGTAGAGTTTAACGGTTTGTAATCTAGAGTGAGACTCACATTCCATCAAATTAACATGATTTCCTCTATATCAGTGTCCAGTAAAGACAGATTTGTTAAGGTACTGTCAGTAAGTCTCCCTCCCATTTTCATTCTTTTCAGACCAGTAAAACCTTTAAGCTTTACCCTTCCTCTTGATACTTATTTAGGTGTATTTCTAAAATGTATGTACATCTCTGTCCGATTACAGGAGCCCAGCTCTTACTCCATTCTCTCAGGTTTGCAAACATCACAGTTCCCTTTATCACTCATCCTCTGACTTGTATCCACAGACTAGGAATTTCCTATTGACAGTTGCTATGGCCTGAAATGATGATATTCACATTCCTGCAGTGGATGATCTATTGACCTTCACTGTCTGAGGCCATTTCTTCTACTTTCTGTAACATCTAGACTCCTAAATACAGTATCTTTCTGAGCATTTTATGGAATACTTGATAAAGTCAGGAACTGTGTCATTTCATAAGTTCATAGATGTATAGTAGGCTAACTACCACTGGGGTCCTCATATGCCTACTAGTGCAACCCAAATGTGACGCACAAATTTGATTTATATAGGGGGTGATTTACTGACTGCCTCTATTCATCAGATACATAGGAGCCAGACGAGGGGTGAATTTCTGATTACCCAGTCATTGGTCCAAGTTGCTGTTAGTTGCTGTTAAATGGGGATAGTGAGGAACTCTGCTTCACATGGATGGGGGGCCTGATCCAGAGAATGGGAATTCTGTGAGAAACATAGCTGTTTCTCCAACATGTCCTGTTTATGTCACAAACAAAATTTAGGTCTTTTAATCTAGTAGTTCTGATGCTGTTTCTTTTGCAAATGTGCAAAAGGTTCATCAAAACAGGGTCCTGGGATGCCTTGCATATCAGGCAGATAGCACTTCTCCGACATCTGTATGATACTGAGTAAAGAGCCATGGTTTTAAGGCAGTCAGCATAGGACATTGTGTTTAGTTTCTGCATTCTTTTTCTAAGGAATCTTTGTGGAAGTTCTAGTTGCTGCATGTGTTTGATGACCTCTCTGGACCTGGACCATTCCCTGGCTTAAAAGTTGGCCAGCACAGAAGGATTTTTGTATTACCTTGGAGACATGTTGGTCAAAGGATAGGTAACTCTCTACATGAGTTCCCAGATCCCTGACTAGTGAATCAACTTTTAAGAGTGTTTTATTGATGACATAGTTACCCGAGGTGGCAGACTTCCCAAAAGGTACAATATTGTATTCCTTGTTATTGAGTTTTAAGCCATGGCTTTGGCACCAAACACTTTGTCTGTATTAGACCTTCCTGGAGGGTGTTCCCATCTTGGGGGATTCATTGACTGTTCCCAGTTTGCAGAGTCCTTTGCATTGGCTTTGACATCCGAGAAGTAGATGCCAAAGAGGAATATGCCCAGCACAGAGCCTTGGGGGACTCCACTGGTGACTGGTCACTTTGTGGAGGTGGCCTCAATAATTCTAACCTCCTGTATCTGTCAATGAGCTATCCAGCATGTTATAAAGCAGTTTATACCTAGTTCTGTAAGTTTGGTGACAATGTCGTTGTGGGGTTTTGTACCAAATGCTTTAGCCAGCTCTAGGTAGGCAGTATGCACCATTTTCTCCTCATCCGTTGCCTTGGTGACCTTTTCAAAGAAGAAGTCCTGTAGATTCAGTAAACATGACCTTCCTTTGAAAAAGCGAAACTGGGATGGATACAGTGTCTGGTGGTCTCTTGTGTCTTTTGATAATTTTCATGATAATTCTTTCCATGGCTTTGCAAATATGACTATTTTATTTATGGCGGCCACGGTGGTGCAGTGGTTAGCATTGCCGCCTCACAGCAATTGGTTCTCTGGTTCGATCCTCGGCTGGGGTGCCTTCTGTGCGTAGTCTTCATGTCCTCCCTGTGGTCGCGTGGGTCTCCCCCGGGTGCTCCGGTTTCCTCCTACATCCCAAAGACATGCTGCAGGTGGATTGGACACTCTATAAAAAAAAAAAAAAAAAAAAAAAAAAAAAAAAAAAAAAATGGCCCTAGGTGTGAGTGTGTGCGTGTCTGTGCCTTCTGTGGAAGGTTGGGCGCCGGGCTGGCAACTCAACACCGTAAAACTCCACTGCCAATCATAAGCAGACAAGGTGATCTGCTGTGGCGACCCCTAACCGGGAAAAGCCAAAAGAAGAAGAAGTTTTTATTTATTTGTTGAAATTTGATTACTGGGAAAGTCCAACTAGGTAGAAGCCATTTCCAGAGGAGGCCTGGGGAGAAAAGCTCCAAATTGTTACAAAACATTTAAGAACAATAATTTTACAGTCTTCAAAAATAAAAATAAAAAACATCTGCAGTTTAAAAGATTACAACAAATTAGATAAATTATAACAACAGTGGTTAAGAATTAATACAAGGTATATGACAATCATTTAATATTTAGAGAAATTTTATAGACAGTTGTAGAGAATTTAAAGGTAAGTTAGTCTAATACAAATAGGAATTGCAATATGGAGTGAGGGAAAAACAGGCTTATGCTATATTTAGAGAGAAAAGTCAGGGAGGAGAATTAGATGGCAAGCAGTAAGGAAGTCAGTGAAGAAGGGGAGAGTAAGGAGGTATAAGGAATTAAATTGTACTTTTTCACATTTAGGGATGTAGTTTATCCTGGTTTTCAGCAAGAACAGAGTCAGGTTTTAGCTACCAAGTCTTTTAGAGTGTTTTTGAAAGATGGGGGGGGGGGGTTGTACATCTGATAGATACAGGTAAGGAATTCCAGGCCTTAGCAACCTTGTATGAGTACAGACAATGCCAAGCAGGTGTGCTAGGTTTGTAGATAGGAGTTTTTGGTCACTGGATCGCAGTGACCGACTGGGAACATAATTGTGTAGAATGTTTTTTAGTGCTGAACAGGCAGATAGATGCTGGATAATTTTTTAGGTGGTAAGAAGTTTTGTATATACGTTACAAGCCCAGCCCATAGGATTACCCTGGCATCGTGCCACCCGACCATAGTTCTCAGTGCCTCTGTCAACTAAAGCCACTGGAGTGATCCCTGGGGTAAATTTTCTATTTCCCATCCACTCATCAAGATTTCTCTTGAAGAGGGCCAGTGAAGTTCTCTGCTTGAGATGTATGGGAAGTCTATTCTGTAGCATGGGCAGTCTCTTGGTTATGAACCTGTCCCTCCAGCAAGTTCTGTTGATTGTGATAATGAGGTTGAGGATTTGATGAGGGATCTCAACTTTTTGTTGAGGCTAATATGGGAATTTCTCCAGTCTTGGGACTTCACCTTATTCCGCATCAGTTTCCTCCTTCTGTTGTAGAGTTTGTTTATAGCAGGGGACCACCAGATTGGCAGCTGATGTGGCAGTTCTAACCAATTAAGGCTTGTTAGTGCTATAGAGTTGTGGGTTCTGAGAGGTGTATGTGCTGCAAATTTAACAACTTTGTTATAGCACTGTTCAAGTTTTCATTTTTGTGAAGCCTGGAGGTTAGTAAGGATAGGAGCGCCATAAAGAAGAGTGGAGAGGAGATAAGTAGTGGCAAGTGTAGTTTTAATTGAGTCAGGGAGACATTTTTCTGACTGTGTAAAAAAATCCCTAGTTTTTGATGATTTTTTTTATGCAGTTCTGTATATGCAAGTCAAATACAGGATATCATCTACTATCACCCTTAATAGTTTGCTATGAGAAGTGACTTCAGTGGCTGTATTATCCAGAGAGAGGACTTTAAATGTTTTTTCTTGAGTGAGGTATTTGGGGAAAAAAGTAGTAGTTTGGTCTTTTTTGGTTTCAGCATGACTTGTGAGTTGCGAAGTCATGTTTCAGTGGCTGAAAGCTAAAGCTTCCTGAGTAATTTTTTTGAGGTTTACCATGTTGTTAGATGTGCAGATGAGAGTGGAATCATCTGTGTATTCTAGTAGTGTGACCTGTTGTGTGGAAGTATAGAGGATGTTGGTGAAAATGTTAAAGTAGAGGGAATGAAGGATAGAGCCTTGTGGTACACCAGTGGTGACTGGGAGATGAGAATGTGGACTGCGGTTTTACTGACTGATACCTTTTGGACAGGTAGCTTTTGAACCACAGAAGGGTGGGCTGAGAGAGACCTAGTCAGGACACTTGAAGTAGGAGTTTGCTGTGACAAACTGTGTCGAAGGCGTAAGACAAGTCTAGAAATAAGGAAGAGACTAGTTTGCCATTATCTGTAGCTTTATTCACAGTATCTGTATAGGTTAGGAAGGCAATGCTAGTATTTTGGGAAGGACAGAAGTCATGTTGTGTAGGAATTCTTCCTGCAGGAGGTGGTCTAACGATTGTTTTTTTGAGTACATTTTTGTCGAGGGAAGATAAGATTGCTATAGGTTTAAAGTTATTAATGTCTGTTGAATTTCCTACTTTGTGTAGAGGAATAATGTGTGGCTTTTTCCAGAAAGAAGGAACGTGGGATTCCTGGATAGATCAGTTTATAAGGATTGACACAGGATAGGCAGTGCTATTGGCTATTTGTAGGTACTCGCTTGGAAGGTCATCAGCTGAAGAAGAGCACTGTTTAAGTTTAGTTAAGAGTAGTTTTGTATAGAATGTGGCACAGGTTTGAATGTAAAAGTGTAAGTGGTGGTATGTGGATGTTGGGCAGGGTTGGGATTAAATGTTTAGGAATCCTTGTTTAGAGATATTATACTATCTGTAAAATAAGAGTTGAACTATATTGCAGATTTGACTGGTTAGTTAATGGGAGAGGGGATTGGGTTGAAATTTTGGATGGGATGTAAGATTTCTGCAATGGATGTCCAAATTTTTTTAGGTTTGTGTTTAGTATTATTCTGAAAGTTATTATAGCGTAGTTTTTTTGTCTTCGTTTATTTGCTTTTCAGTATGACTGCAAAGCATTATGAATGTTTCAAGATGTTGAGATGTTTTATATTTCTGCCATTCTTTCCATGATTTTTCTCTATCCTGCATTAGCATTCCTCTGTTTTTGGATAGCCAAATAGTATTATTTGTTTTCAGTGTCTTCCTTCTAAGAGGTGGCTGGCTGTTTCAGATATTTAGAAAAGTTGCATTGAATTCAATCACACCATTGTGTAATGGGAGGATTTATAGGAAATTACAGTTAATAGATGATAGTCAGGGGCGGCTCGTAGTGTTGGATTGCAGCCCCCCCAGCTGTAAAAAAAAATGAAAATAAAAAAAGAAAGTAAAAAATTCCCGGAACTCCATGCATGAGTAGTGATGAATCCAGACTGGTTTAACAGCAGTCCTGATTAGGAAGAAGGTATCAGACTACAGAGATGCCCTGAAGTCTATGTAGTTACTAACAGCATAGACTGGAAGAGGACCGGACTGCAATGTCTGCAGGCTGGATGATCCAGCCTGCTCTCGTGGGAACTGTATTCCATCGCGGGGATTTTGTATTTCTTCACACAAAGCAGGAGACACAGCCCTCAGGTAAGCTTTCGTGTTTCTACAGAGCTTATCTCTTCAGCAGAACAACAGAGCTTTTTTTATTTCTTCAACAGAACGGAGCTTGTATATTTCTTCAACGGAGCTCTCTCTCTCTGTGTGTGTGTGTGTGTGTGTGTGTGTGTGTGTGTGTGTGTGTGTGTGTGTGTGTGTGTGTGTGTGAGAAATGCCCCAGATAAGTACACCTGGTGGCTAGAGAGACAGTAGTGGTTTGAGAATAACTCAGACTTAAACCCTGTATCTTGGGTGCAGGTAGCAAGAGCCTGAATTCCCTAGCCACCACCACTTGTGAAAGCTATTCAAATTTTTGCCTCATATTTTTATTCTGCTCCTCATAAAATCTGTGGTTTTATGGATTTAATTAATTAAATAATGACAGGCATTTGAATTTCAGACTTCACGGTAACGGTAACACAAAACCTTTTATTCTAGCAATTTTCTAAGTTTATAAGATCAGTATTTGAACTTTGTCCCTATTTTTGGGGATGTATTCCCCCATTATTGACTTTGTCCAGGTGTTTTGTGCTAAGAGGTTGAGAGCTATGGTGAGAACTGAATTCACTAAATGATAGCCATTTAAGTTTTAGTCTTCCTGTATTAGTTTCAATAAGCAGTTGACTTGGCATAGTGGTATGTTGCTCTGAGGGTCCTGGGTTCAAGACTTGGCAGTGAAATGCATGTTGGTAATACAGCATTTTATTCTAGCAACTTTCCAAGATTATACAAGCAATGTTTAAAATGTGTCCCTGGCTTTTGGGCTTTTGTCCCCCCAGTAAATGTTGGACTTTTCCAGATTTCTTGTGCTGCAAAGTTGAGAGATATAGTTGAGTGGATTTTACAAGAAGCTGAGAGCTTCAGGGGAAGAGATGTTTAGTGCTCCTTATGCTGAGTCAGCTTGCATTGTTAATAGCACAACAGGTAGTGTACTTGCTTTTGCTGTAGAAGGCTGTGGATTCTACTCCCACAGTATGTAGATGCATTGCTGATACTGTGTTGTTCTTTTAAAGGGGTTGGATGCTGCAGTCCTGAGAATGTCCTCTTTGGCAGAGATACCTAGTAACTATGAACCTATTATCAGTTTGCCTTCAATTCCGTATTGCAGTATTACTAGCTTATCATGTTAATGTAACATAGGCAGTTTATTCCTCAAGGGCAACAGGCACTTTACATGTAGATGAAAGAATGAAATATAAAGTTGTTTGCTAGCAGCAACCTCTTCATTAGTTACATATTTCTTTAATGTGGAATTATTTAGATGACTTTTACTTCTGCAGAGATTGTGCACATTTACTGATACTGGTGAAATTTAGAAGTTTGGGTAGACTTTTATGATGGAAATGTTTTGAACTGGGCAGTTTTGACATTATTAGTGCATGCATTTTATTTCATTGTTTACTGGAAAAATGTTCAAAACAATAAATTTAAAACATCCTCTAACAACTGCACTGTATTATACAAGGAATATAATTTAATACTGTCAGGAAGATGTATCAAAGAACAATGTATGTTTCGTATGCAAGGGGGGTATGATTTGAAAACAGCCCAAAGTTAAACTTTATCTGCCACTGGCCAGATGTATTTTATTTGAATGTGGGTTTCAGTGCTGTTTCAATTAATGTGAGTTTCAAAGGCAGAGAAGTTTTAATGCTGAGTCTATTTTCAATGTGAGACTGCATTGCTTTGTTTAGCAGATGTCTGTTAGTGTTTTTGCAGTAAAATGTAAAACAAAACTTTTAAATGAAATCCAAATCATTGTAGAAGTAAAGCAGTATGCACATTACAGTGTTTATGGTAAGAAGAGAAAAAGCAGGTACTGGTCACCACGCTGAACAGCTTCAAAACTTTTATTTAAAACACAATTAAAAGCATAGGAATGAGAGCTTTCGGGACCAAGCCCTTCTTCAGATACAAAATTCAAATGAAACTTCTTCTATTAACATTCAGTACCGCACCCTCCTTTTCTTTAGTGCAGGTCTTAAAAGTATAACCCCATTTAAACCTGGGGTTTGATATGCTGCTAGCTCAATAATCCATTTAGTTTCATTCAACTCTGTCTCGTTGATCAAATAACCTCCCCTTTTGTTTTTATTTACACATTGTATAACCATAAACTTAAACTTATGATTTTCATACTTAGGAAATTTGCTGGAAAAGTGCATTATGTTCATGTTTTAATCTTACAGAGGACAAATGGTTCAGAATTCTATTTTTCAGCATGCAGTTAGTTTTTCCTACATAGAATGAGCTGCAGTCCTGACAGACAGCCAGGTAAACAACATTCTTTGTTTTACAATCTGCATACAAATCAAAACAATATTGTTTTCCTGATGCAGGGTGTACATAGGATTCTGCCTCCACAATGTACTCACATGCTTTGCAATTTCTGCACTTTCGTGTACGTGCACTTTGTGTAAAATTGTTCCTTTTTTCCTGTCTTCCCTTCATGACATAATAAATCCTTCAGATTTTTATTTCTTCTAAAGCCAAAAACTGTTTTTTCTCCCACTACCTTGGCTGTTTTTTTTCATCTGACTGCAAAACATTCCAATTCTGTTTTATTACATCACATATTCCCCCTATGGTATTACTGTATGTTAACATTAGCCTCACATTATCCATCTGTGAGGCTCTAGACTGAACAGGTATTCCATCCTGATGTGTATGGGAGAAGCAAGGCCTAGACCTATTACTTCTGTATTGTTTACTCTTAGTAATAGCATCTTTAACTCTATTTTTATTGTATCCCCTTCGACAGAGGTTATGCTCTTACTTGTCTATTTCTTGTTCAAAATGTGTGTCCTGCATACATATACACGAAATTCTATCAACCTGCCCCCTTATTATACCATTGAACATATACCTTGGATGCATGCTGTCATAAGACAGCATGCTATTCTTCCAAAAGTTTTTTCTGAATAAGATCGTGTCCAAGACTCCATTCTCATCCCTCAACAATTTAACATCCAGAAAATCCAAAACTCTACTGGAATACTAGTAATCTAGTTGGCCACACCCCGTCTCATTGGCTCCACCCATTCAGTTGTCTCCTGCAGCCCCCTTTTGATTTGAAGTCACCAGCCGCCACTGGTGATAGTGTAATAATGAGCATTTTTAGGTTAAACTTGGAAAGGTTATTTGTATTATAAACATGCTGTTTAACTGGGTGTGTGAGATGTCTAGTCATATAGATTGGGAGGTGATCACTGAGAGAGTCCGAAATTGTACCGGTGGTGGAGTATTTACTAGGGTATGATACTAGGATCCAGTCTAATAGAGAATTTTATGAATTGCTGTAATGTGTGGGGCTATTAGTTAGTTGTGTGAAACCATGTCATTTCATGCTAGGTGTAGGCGAGTTAGAGTTTATGTCCAACCAATTGATACTCACATTACCTAGTAATAGTTTTTTCTTGTGGAATTGTTATGGATATCCAATGTAGGATATCTTTCAGTATAGCTGTATTTAGGCCAGGAGGGATATAAAGGGTAATACATATTTGTTTATAATTGTTTATTTTGTTGAAAAAAATAAGAAGCTCTGCTGAACTGAATTTTGGTAGGTATCGGGAAATATTAAAGCAATACCACCACTTTTTCTCTATATATGTTCATTGCAGATGATAGTCTAGCCAGGAGGTATAACTTCATGATCGTTTATGCTGGGTTTAAGATAAGTTTCAGTTACAGAGACAATATCAGGCTTGTATTCGATAATCCAGGCATGTAGTTCAGCAGTTTTATTTCTTAAACTTCTGACATATTGCAACAAAACATTAGATCACCATGGTTGGAGATTGGCTGCTGTTGAGTCACAGACGTTTATAGGAGAGAAATATCTTTGTATTCATTGTGATAGGTGATGCCAGGATTAGGGTGTATATCTCCTCTTAAAAGGTTTTTAATGTGTTGGGGAATTGTGCATATTTGTTTTTTTTGAAGAGGATTCTTTTACTTTGGTTTGAATTGAAGTGCAGTTAATAAGCCTATATTTGGAATTAAGGCAAGGGGCAAATATTAAATAGATTTGGTGCAATGTTTGTAGAGTGTGAAGAGGAAGTATGGATAGATGGTAGAATTGAAAAGGTCCTCTACCTTTAAGCCCATCTTGAAAGGTGGATTAGTGGAAGTACATCAAAACAACAAAATTCGTAGCAATAATGGTAGCGTGATATAGGTAAAAATGTTATGATTTTACTCTATAACCCCTTGTTTGATCACATTAAATTGATTTTAGAAGACACATGGTCGAGTGTGTTTAATAAGGATTTTACCTCTATCTTAGGTATCAAACCTTTTATAACCTATAGTAGAGGTAATAATTTAAAGGAGCTTTTGGAAATGGACAAGGGTGCTAGTGTATTTAAAAGCTCCATTATGAATAAGTGTGGGGCTTGTGGTGTGTGTAAATTTATCAACAATGGGCCCTATGTGACTATAGGTAATTATGGCAGAGGTATTAGATGTCCAGGACACGTTAATTGCAACACCAAGATAGTTGTTTATTCAGAATTACACACCCCTACAGCTACGAAATGATCACTTGTCATTGTTCAAAAAAGGTTTTAAATTTGTTCCTAGTTATAGACACGATACAGCAAAAGTCTTATTAAACCTTAAATTATATACTAGATTATTAAATCGTAAGATGTTTTTTTTCTAAAAATGCTGACAACCCTAACGTGGGGTTTAATAGGAGCATTATTTTAAAGAGGTCTAGTGTTTTCATTCCGGCCATGAATCCCATTATTCATTTATATGAAGAAATGTGTGAGACACAAATTAGGAGAGTTCTTAAAAGAAAGATAGACATGGAAGACAACTTAACCTCCGGTGAAAGGTTTTGTCATAACGAATTGATGACTAATGACAACTATAGAGTGATGAAACCCGACAAGGGTGGAGGAGTAGTCATCATGTTAAGTATAGATTATAACAACAGTATGCTTAATTTGTTAAATGATACCAATACTTACATTAGAGTCTCTAAGAATGAGATCAATAGGGCGTATGCTAAAATTGATTGGATGTTATATGAATGGTTAGTGGAGGGTATTATTGACAGAAAAGAATATGAGTTCCTTTTGGTGGAATTCCCTTTGACACCAAAAATTTTTGGAATTCCAAAAATCCACAAAGATCAAAAAAAAACCCATATAGACCTATTGTGTCTGCCAAAGGTTCGAAAACTGAACCGTTAGCTGCTTATGTTGATTTACATTGTAAACAAATTTTGAAAAAACTTCTGCACATACTTAGGGACTCATGGCACTGTTTGGAAATTATTAACAGCATTAATTTAGATGAGGAAATCTTTATGATTACTATTGATGTTATGAATTTGTTCTCCGTCATACCACATGAACAAGGATTGGAAAGTTTTGGGAAGTGTTTGACTAAATATAGTGACTTTCATAGAGTTAAAACAAGTCTTTTAGTTGACTTGATAGAGGTGGTTCTGATGAACAATTTTTTATCATTTGATGGTGAATTATTTAGGCAGATTACGGGGGTGGCCATGGGCACCAAGTGTGCCCCAGTTTACGCCAACTTAGTTTTGGAGGATTGGGAGACGCAACATGTCTTAACATCAAAATTTAATGTGAACATTAAATTATATTTGCGTTTCCTGGATGATATTTTGATTTTTTGGAAAGGAACTGAAGTGGAGATTGTTGATTTCATGGACTATCTTAGCACTACTACATCATATTTCAAGTTTACCTTTAATATTTATAAAGAGAATTGTAACTATTTAGACCTTTTATTGATGTATGACAAAGAGAAGAACACAATTCAATCAGGAATATATAGAAAAAAGACATACTTGAATTCCTTTTTACATTTTAAGAGTTGCCATCCTTTTCACCAAAAAAAGAATATTATAAAAGGACAAATGGTAAGACTTTCAAGACTAGTGAGCGATGACAGACTGTTTGAGAAGGAAATAACTAGCTTAGTTAACATGTTTCAAGAAAGGGACTATCCAGTTGATGTATTAAATAGAATTCGAAAAGAGGTAGAATTGAAAAGGTCCTCTACCTTTAAGCCCATCTTGAAAGGTGGATTAGTGGAAGTACATCAAAACAACAAAATTCGTAGCAATAATGGTAGCGGTGATATAGGTAAAATGTTATGATTTTACCCTATAACCCCTTGTTTGATCACATTAGATTGATTTTAGAAGACACATGGTCAAGTGTGTTTAATAAGGATTTTACCTCTATCTTAGATATCAAACCTATTATAACCTATAGTAGAGGTAATAATTTAAAGGAGCTTTTGGAAATGGACAAGGGTGCTAGTGTATTTAAAAGCTCCAGTATGAATAAGTGTGGGGCTTGTGGTGTGTGTAAATTTATCAGCAACGGGCCCTATGTGACTATAGGTAATTATGGCAGAGTTATTATATGTCCAGGACACGTTAATTGCAACACCAAGATGGTTGTTTATGTAGCTACATGAGCTGCCCCGCATTTTATAAAGGAAAAACGATTAGGAACCTGAGTTCGAGAATAAAAGAACACACAAGAGATATTAAAAATGCAAAGTCCACTAATGCCTTGTATGTACACAGTCGAGCATGTATTAATTTTAATAAATTTATATTTTTTGTGATTGACAGGATACCATACTTTGATAGAGGGGGCGATGTTAGAACATTACTGGAAGTAAAAGAATGTTTATGGCAACTAAGGTTAGACGCTTCCAAGCCTCCAGGTATCAATGAACATATATCCATTGCTAGTATTTTAAAGTTAAGGTCTTATTACATTTAATTTTTAAAACTTTTTAGTAGTCTTAGTTTTTAACATATTATTCACACTTTTGCACATGTATATTGAAGCCTTTTTGGTTACAATGTTTACATTTTTACAAGTAATTGTCAGCGTTAGTTTGAATGAAGTTGAGTTAAGCATTTTGAAAGTACATTGGTTTGTATAGGAGGTGTGTGCATGATGTAAAACGTATAAAATCTTTGTTAATTGTTAGAGTGAATTACTCTGATGAAGCCTTTGTAAGTATTAATAAAGGTGAAAGCGCTAAGTCAAGCCTTGCGTTTGCGTTTCGCATTTTGTATTTTGTTTGTAAGACGAGTTTTCTCCTGGGTCGGTCATTGGAGCTACGTTCAGGTTGAGGGACTACAGCCTGGTTTGTTTACAAGTCTGGTTGTGTTTCAGTTTATTGGCGTGGATGTGTCAGATGTCTAGTCATATAGATTGGGAGGTGATCACTGAGAGAGTCCGAAATTGTACCGGTGGTGGAGTATTTACTAGGGTATGATACTAGGATCCAGTCTAGTAGAGAATTTTATGAATTGCTGTAATGTGTGGGGCTATTAGTTGTGTGAAACCATGTCATTTCATGCTAGGTGTAGGCGAGTTAGAGTTTATGTCCAACCAAATGATATTCACATCACCTAGTAATAGTTTTTTCTTGTGGAATTGTTATGGATATCCAATGTAGGATATCTTTCAGTATAGCTGTATTTAGGCCAGGAGGGATATAAAGGGTAATACATATTTGTTTATAATTGTTTATTTTGATGAAAGAAATAAGAAGCTCTGCTGAACTGAAGTTTGGTAGGTATCGGGAAATATTAAAGCAATACCACCACTTTTTCTCTATATATGTTCATTACAGATGATAGTCTAGCCAGGAGGTATAACTTCATGATCATTTATGCTGGGTTTTAAGACAAGTTTCAGTTACAGAGACAATATCAGGCTTATATTCGATAATCCAGGCATGTAGTTCAGCAGTTTTATTTCTTAAACTTCTGACATATTGCAACAAAACATTAGATCACCATGGTTGGAGATTGGCTGCTGTTGGGTCACAGACGTTTGTAGGAGAGAATTATATTTGTATTCATTGTGATAGGTGATGCCAGGATTAGGATGTATATCTCCTCTTAAAGGTTTTTAATGTGTTGGGGAATTGTGCATATTTGTTTTTTTGAAGAGGATTCTTTTACTTTTACTTTGGTTTGAATTGAAGTGCAGTTAAGCAGCTTATATTTGGAATTAAGGCAAGGGGCAAATATTAAATAGATTTGGTGCAATGTTTGTAGAGTGTGAAGAGGAAGTATGGATAGATGGTTGGGAAAGAGTTGGAGAGATGTTGTGAGATATTATTGAGTCACAATAGGATGAAAGATGGCACAGTAGGAGGTGAAGAATAGAGGATAAGCTGAAGAGTAGCATCATTAAGTACAGGAATCTGTATTTTATAGATATTAAGTAATGGGGAAGTAGCCATGAAGAAGGAAACAACAAGTTTCAGGAAAACAGGAGAATCGGTGATCGCGGCTTCTGAAAGATGGAAGAGGATAGGTAAGGAGAGAAGTATTTTCTATAAAAGAGAGGTAGGTTGTCCTGGTATCTTCTCTGGAATGAAAGGAATGGAGGGTATTAAAGGGTAGAGAATAATGTAGTCAGAATAAGATGGAGTGAGGGTTTATTTGAGAAAGGAAAAAGATGCAATGTGGAATATATGGGTACTATTAGGGAGTGTTGTGATTATGAATGGATATAGTACAAAACAGTATGGGAGGGAGAAAGATATTCAGAAATGGAGCTAAAAATTAAATAGAGATAAGGAAGTAGGAAATGAACAGAAGTGTGTATATATAGAAACAGTAAGGTCATTTGGGGAGGGTTGTGGAATAAGAGTCACAAGTGAAATGGGTATGTAGGAATTATAAGAGGGGGTGGGTGAGAATTGAATGTAAGGTAGGGAAGCAAAGCAGAGCGTAACGGGCTTCCAACCCTCAGGTCAGTTTATAACTGAGAGCAATCAGTTTATAGCAGAAACAAAGCAATTAAGAAAGAGATGAAAGTAAAACAGGTTTGTCTGTCATTTCCTGAGGCTAAATAACTGGCATATGCCGTTTAGTCTAGTGATCAAGCAAAAGGTGACAGTGGCCAACTTAGTTAGAGGTCCTACAGGGCACAGACTACTTCACAGAGCAGGCATGTGTTTAACTGATTAAAGGTAATACACAGCAAGGTTCTTCATGATAAATATGCTTAAAGACTGACAGCATTCTCAGTAAACATGTAGGTGTAGGGCCTTGTGGCAGAGCTCCTGCAATATTAAGGTCAGATGTAGTGACTGCAGGCTATTAAAAACTGACAAAATTCTCAGTAAATTTGTAGGTGTAAGGTCTTGTAGCAAAGTTCCTGCAATATCAAGGTCAGATGTAGTGACCATAGACTTTTATACACTGACAAAATTCTAGGTAAACTTGTAGGTGTAGAGCATTGTGGCAGAGCTCCTGCAATATCAATATCAGATGTAGTGACCACAGGCTATTAAATTATGACAAAATTCTCAGCAGACTTGTTGGTGGGGTCTGTATTATAATCGTGAAAGCTCACTTTCGCGAATACAAGTTCATCGACACATAAATGTCGAAGAATGTATACAGTGAAGTACAAAAAAAGCGAAAATTAAAATGCCGAACGCATTCCCGGAAGCAACAGTGCCATACAGGTAAGGTAAACCTAATGGAACAAACCTAATGTTAAACACTTTTTCTAATGTTTTTGCAGGGGGAAAGCCCCCCTCCACCCCCCACTTGTAGGGCTGCACCCCCCACACCCCCCTACTTAAATATACCAACTCCGAGACCACATCACAGTGAGGAAAATGATTTATTTCCTCATCCCCATGATCACCCTGCTGGCCAAGAAAGAATTGTTCGGCATTCTGCAGTTCACTTTTTTTGTACTTCACTGTATTAGTTCTTCGACATTTATGTGTCGATGAACTTGTATTCGCAATAGTTAGCTTTCGTGATTCTAATATAGACCCTTGTAGGTGTAGGACCTTATAGCACGCGTCCTGCAATATCGAGGTCAGATATAGTGACCGCAGGTTATTAAATACTGACAAAAGACTTAGTAAACTTGTAGGTTTAGGTTCTTGTAGCAGAGTTCCTGCAATAACAAGGTCAGATGTAGTGACCGCAGACTATGATACACTGACAAAATTCTCAGTAAACTTGTAGGTGTAGAGCATTGTGGCAGAGCTCTTGCAATGTCAAGGTCAGATGTGGTGACTGCAGACTCTGCTCTATGAAGGAAGATAGTGACTGAGTATAAGAGGAGACAACACTCAAGACTAATGGGTCTGTATTTCTCAGGATCTGTTGACTTTCCTCCCTTATGAAGAGAGATGAATGTCACAGTCCTCCATTCATGTGGCATAAGGCCTGTTTTAAAAATGTTGCTAAATAATGACTCCAGTGGTCCTGATGAGTTTTATTTTAGACCATTCAGGAGGCATGCTGAGAGGGGGGGGGGGGGGGTCCACAGTCTGTGCTCTTGGAGTTGGTGAGTACAGCCAGTACATGCTCCCCTAGTTAAAGTTGGAAAGGTTATGTTAGAGGGTATTTTTGCAGGGGTAGTTGGGGGTGGGGAGTAAAGTTGGAACTGAATTTGTCTGCTAACAGGTTCGCTGTATCACCAGGCTTGGTGAAAGTGGCACCATTAACCACCAGTTCAGGACATTGTTGTTCACTGCTGTTGAGGTTTCTGACATAGCTGTAGAAGGCTTTATGGTTATCTTTCACCCGGGAGGCTTTCTTAATCTTAAAGTTGCCTTTGCTTTACCTAATTAGCCCTCTTAGTTGCTGATTTACTTTGATGAGAGAGTTTTTATATTTATGGGAAATACCCTTCCAGATTTTTACAACTGCGGTGGTGGTGCTGCGGTAGCGTTGTCGCCTCACAGTAAGACATCGTCCTGTTCGATTCACGGCTAGGGCGTCTTCTGTGTGGAGACATGCGTGAATGGGCATACCTTCGTTGAAGGTTGTGCGTCAGAGCTGGCAACTCGGCACGTAAAAATCTACTGTCAATCATTAGCGGACCGGAGTTCTGCTGTGGTGACCCCTAACCGGGAAAAGCCGAAAGACACAACAACAACCCTTCCAGATTTTTACAATAGATTTTGTTCTGTTATTGTATATCATGTTTAATCTGGGATGCCACTAGGGCGGTTTGTTTCAGGGACTCACCCTGGACTGACTTCTGGTAGATACAGCAGCCTATATGCACGCATTAACATGGTTGCATAGAATTTATGAGAGAAATTCAGCATTGGCTGCTTTGTTCTTGGGGTTATGAATGGCAATGAATTTAGATAAACCATCACTTAATAAAAGATAGTCTGCCTTGGAAAAGTGCCTAACTGATATTGGTTTTAATGGGATTATGGAGTTGATTTTGAATTTGAAGGAGACAGCTTTATGGTCAGAGCTTACCAGGGAGGACGCGACATTGGAGGGATCCAGCGTTCTCCCATATTTGTGAGCATGACATCTAGTATGTTGTAACCTGTGGTGGGGTGTATTCACTGTTTGGTCAAGGGTGTTTACGAAGTCCAGAAGTCTCGCTACCTGTAGATTTGGGGCTGTGTAGGATTCCCAGACTGTAGATGGGTAACCGTCTCCCATAAGTAGGGTGTTAAGTTGGATTAAGTGTCACCATTTGGTCCAAGTATGCATTGTGAGCTTCTTGTGACATGGAGGGTGACCTGTAGCTGGCTAGGATGTGCTACAGAATTTTGTCTATGATGATCTGCACATGGAGGATCTCCAGCATGTCTTGACCACCCTAGAGGTTTGCTTGTTATCGTTGTATATTGAGACACCTCCACTATAAGCCCATGTCTGTGCAGCTGCTGGTCTAAAAGTGTGGAAGGTGCTAAAACCTTGTGCTGCTAGGCTACTCTGTGCCTCTTTAAACCATGCCTCAGTAACTGCACAGATGTCTGTATTCTCAAGTGTGAGGAGGGCTTGGAGGAAGTGTAGCCTTTTGTTTAGGATCCTCACATTGAGCAGTAACACCTTGAGGTTCAGTTGAATTGATTTTGCTATGTCGGTAGGCTGGTCAGTTTGGCATTGCCTAAAAAAGGCACAGTGGGGGGTGGATAAAGTTTTAGCCAGTATTCAAAAGCCTAAAGGGGGAGAGGTACAGATCACCCTTGGCAAAGCAATGTGGTCTGTTAACCATATCCTCCCAAGCTGTCAAATATTTGACCCCATTAGAATAACACCAGAAAGACAGCCAGTTTTTGAAATCAATCATTTTTTGATTGCACTGTGGCATCATTTTCCGTGATGGTAATATACTGCTCAGTCTCAGGCTTATACCAGCCTGTGACACACAGTCTGAAATCTCCATAATGTCTCTCCTCATATATTCCAAGGAGGTACATCTCAGGTCATTTGCTCCTACATGGGCTATAATAGAATCATGCTGGTTCATGTGGTATAATGATTTCAGTGCACGGATAATTTGGCAGATCCTGGCTACAGATAAGCAACTAACAGTTTTCTGTTCCTTGTTCAGCCTGGGTAGAGGGACATCAGTATATGTTATGATGGAGTCCCCTATGATGAGAGGTCCGGGAAGTGTGTTTCTTGCCTTAGGGACTTAGTGTTTGAGGCTCCACAGAAAGTGAAAGTATGTGCGGTGCTAGGTGGGGTTTATTTCTGAGTGCCTTTGGCCTTGCTGTGGCATAGCTTTGACAATGGGTGGTGTAGGCAGTCTTTGTTGTTTAGGAAGATTGTTTTTATGTGCCTTAGCATACATTAGTCTGTCTGTGTGTTATGTACTATGTGAGGTGGGTGTTGTGTGCTTTGTTTCAACGACCTCATGTGTGCTTGTATGTGAGAGTTTAGTCTCCTGTGTCATTGTGTAAGTACACCTTTCCATACTGTGCCTGCTTCTTTAAGGATTAAGTGATTGCTAGTAAACATCACACAATTGTTACTGAGAAGTTAGGAAACTGCTTAGCCATACTGGGGATGGTGTATTAGAGCTAGAAGGTTGTTAAGGGTGCTTTGTTGGTACAAACTAATGAGGGTGCTGTATTGGGGCAGATTATGCTAACATTACTAAATTTTGCTAACTTTAATGTTTACACAATACTGAATTCTACTAAATCTGTAGGTATTGCCACTCGAGGACCAACTAGCTGCTCTTAAGATTTTCGGCACGCGAGTTCTTTTTGCTATCTTGCTGCTTTACAGTTTTGTGGATAGTTCTACAGGGAAAACGTGCTTTGTAGGTGCTTGCTATTGTACAGGGCACTGCTAACCCACACATGCAAAATTTGTAGCAGCACAGAAAGCTAACAAATGAGCCCTGTGCTAGAAAAATGACTACACTGTGAGTCCTTTTGTGCATTTCCCAGGTCATTAGACCAGGCAAATGCCTTCTGCCACAAGATGAATAAACCCAGTCCTTCTAATGTAAAAACACAGTAGAAGAGCCCCCAACCAATGCTATCACAAACGTCTTAAGCAGATAGCTGGAAATTCCTTGCTGAAGGCAATTTCAAGACAGTCTTACAGCAGTAACAATTAGAGGAATAGCATTTCTTTTTTACAAAAAATGCACACATAAAAGCAGGAAACAAGTTGCGATCACTCAAAATAACAAGTGCAATTTAGTAATCATTGGAACTTCACTTTGCCTGGATGGCATTGGATACAAATAAAACACTTCTAGAATGCAGGCTAGGATTCCAAGCTTTGCTGAGCTCCAGGAAAACGAGCAGACCATTAGTAGTAATAGACATTTACTCAAAAGCAAAGAAACTTAATTTGTTAGTGGAGGACAGGGCAGACACAGAATGCAAATTTAAGCAGGTAAATGATAAGCAGAATATAAAAGTACTGAAGCACAAACTGGAGCAGAGAGAGTTCTCTCACTATTGAACCATTTGTCCTTCACTAGTGTGTACCACTGACATTTTCTTAGTGAGTGGTTGCATCAGACAGAACGTGGAACTGTCTGCATTGACCTTGTCAAGGTCTTTGACATAGTGAATTGCATGCATCAGTTCAGATTGCTTCCATGTGGGAAAGAGGTGTGTTTTGGTTTGCTTTATCATATTATCTGGGTGACTGTAGGCAGACCTTTCCTCATGCATGCAGAAATCTTATTTGACACTCTACAAGAGTTTTTACTTGTTTTATTCTTCAGCAAAGTGTATTGGAACATAGACGAGCTTTTCTGAATACTTTGCTTTGTATCAGTGTCTGTGATGTTCACTTTCAGATTTCTGCATTTATGAATCCTTGTATAAATTTATGAATTTATCATATTTCTGTCCCAAAGAAATGAACACCACTTCAAGATAAATGAAAAAGCTAACTGGCTACCTGTGGAACAGTGTGCATGCAGACTTTCTACTTGCCTGTCAACGATTTAAACTTTTAAAGAATGACACCTTCCCCCCATTAGTCTCCAGACTGGAGATGTACCAACATATAACCTTAGAAGTCTTACCCACTCATGTCCTCTCCTCCAATCCCCCCACCCACCCACCTTCTCTTTCCCAAGCAAAGAGCCACTGCACAGATCCATACTTTCTAAGTCCTTGGTCCCAAACTGTGGAAATCGCCACACACACGTTTTTTTTAAAGATCATTCTTCCAACCCCATTTTCTGGTTAGAAATAAAATCACATTTCAAGACACTAACTAGCAAAATGTAACAAGTATCTCTCTGACCTTATAACTTAACCTCTTCATTCCCTTCTTCCTAGGAAATCTCCCCTTTCCCCACTGTAGTGCAATCTCGGAGTTGGTATATACTGTATAATTAGCGAGGGTGCATCTCCCCGCATGTGGTGGGTCAGTATAAACCGAATCCTGCTCATACCCTCAACTAATTATATATACTAACTCCAAGATCGCACTACACTAGTGAAAGAGCAGATTCCCTTATCGGTAGTATACCAGTAAGTGTGTACTACCTTCCGTTTTGTGTATTTTGGCTAACATTGGCTGTTCGTTGGCTTTGTTTATGACGATGTGAACGTTCGATAATGCAGAGGAGTTGTTTATCTTGCTAGATGCAAGGAATGTCCTGCTTATTATTTCGGTAAAACCGAAAGGTTGCTAAAGAATAGAATTTATGAGCATTTATATGCTATATCTAGAAGAAATTCAACAAATGCTTTAGCTAAGCATGTTATGGACAATGATTCTCACAGTTTTTTGTTTAATGTAGTAGAAAAAGTTGATAAAAACCCTAGAGGGGGGCCATGGTATTTGAAGTTACAGGAATGTGAACTTCTATGGCAGTTGAAAACCAATGCCCATAACTATCCGGGCATCAATGATGCATGTTCTATTAAATGTTTACTTAATATTAAAGCTTTGGAGAGATAGCGGAATTTTTTATGTGTACATATGTTTCTTGCATCGCTGAACATAGACCCATGTATGTTTGTATTGCATTTTGTCGTGCAGTCTGTATGGAATATCAAGTATATATATTGTGTTTTCCCCTGGGCTGAGACTGAAATCTGTGCAGTGGGATCAGTACTTTACCCCAGTTAACAAATTCAGAATAAAGTATATACAAAAATATTGTAACAAGGGGGTCAGAAAGGATCTGTTGCCTCTATACCTAATTAACAAATTATTAGATGTGTAAAATGCATATAATTTGCTCACTTGGTCACTGAACATCAGGGGGTTAAAAGTCAAAGAAATTTTAATAAAAGTCATTATTGCCTTTAAAGTTATATAAGCAAATCTAGAACATTTTAAATTTGTTTGAGTTCTCTTTTGTTCTGTTTATGAACACGTTTCTCCAAACTAAAGCAACAACCATCCTGGTAAGCACTTCAGACTAATGGGGTCGACCTACCAGTAGGTCAGGTTGTGTTTTTTTTTCTGTTTCTGTTTAACTAGGAGGAACCATAGCACACACAGCAGGGTGATATATCATGGATAGATCTCTCCTTTTCTCAGTTGACAGAAATGTTAACTACAGGAAGGATAGGGAATAGGCTGTGTGCCAAGATTCCTGGTTTGCTTATATTATCGGAATAATATGGGATCACTTTAAGACATGGATCTGCTTCACTGTTTGCAAAATGGTTGGCAGCAACACATTTACTTCCTTTTTGTGTCTGCAAACTCTTAATTTGTCTTACTAACATAGCTGAATAATAATAATATTTCATAAAAATGAATAAAAATAGGTTTAAACCTAGAAGTAGAGACTAGAAGCACTTCTACAGAAAACTTTCATTATCTCTAATGTTATATAAACAGGAGGTAATTAAAAGCTAAACTGAACATCATTATTAGTAAAATATAACAGTTGCCTGCTTTCTTTTGGAAAGGACCATTACAGATAATTTCCTTATTTTCCTAATTAAAATTAATGTTACAATATGAAGATGTTTTATTTCCTATTTTTTCACAGTTTGAAGATGAAGCTTTAAATATTCAGGGCATACTCTTCTCTTGTAGGTATACTCAGTGAGCTGAGTAGGGTTTATGTGCCAGCCTTATCATTTGAATTGTCCTGCCTGAATGCATGACCATTCCTAGATAGGGTACTCTCTGCAGCTGATATAGCTCAGCCCTTACACATAATAACCATGAAGTCAGGAGACACCTTGCTGCTTTTTATAAACCCATGTAACGGAACACCTAGCTGTACAGGAAAAAAGCACAGTATTGTCCTCTCATCAGGGGCCTTTGTGTATGGATTGGGAAAGGTAGTCCATTTATGTTGTAATCCATTTCAGTGTCTTTTGCCCCAAGTGTTTTTTGTCCATACCCGTCATTGCTTTGCAACATTTAAAAAAAATAAATACGTCTGGTAGGACAGTGGATCTCCCCCACCTTTAAAGCTGTACACCTTTATATACCCCAAGAATTATGTTAACTCATTTCTCCTGATTATTTTATGAAATGATGGTAGTGTTGCAAAGAGAAAGGTTGATAGTAGTCAATGTAGTCTTAATAAGCTGTTGTTCTTAAACATTAGTTGAGGATGTTGCCTGCAGACCTCACTGTTTTCTGTGAGGGTGACTGTGATTTACAAATACAAAAACAGATAGCAGAAGGCCTTATGTGTATCAGGTCTAACCAGTTATTACTGCTAGTGGGTACACCTGATGTTCATCGTGCATACAGCTGCAGTCATAACAGATGGGTTCTCCTGCCGTCAGGCGGGTCCTCGGTCGGCCGAATTCCAAAGTCTAGGTCCGGCGTCGGTTGTCGTCGCTTCTTCCCTGACGTCAGTGCGACAGGGGTATAAAGGAACCAGCCGACGCCATTTTCTTCAGTCTTTCTTGCCGCGCGGTGCCCGAAGCAGAAGCAGTTCGCAAGTGACGGTCGGCTAGCTCCTGAAATTACGAAAATTTGGAAATCGAAGTCTTCTTGAAAGCTAAGTACCCCGTTGGGGAAACTTTTCTTGCCTCAAACCGATGTCAGACAAAGTTAACAATTGTATTTCATGTGGGAAGCAAATACCGCATAAGGATTTCCATTCCCTCTGTATACCTTGTTTAGGCCCAGACCACAACGTCTCGGCCTGTCGCTTTTGTGCTACATTCAACAAACGCACTATTAAGCGTCGGGCGGAGTTCGCCCAGCATTATTTTGGAAAAACATTTAACTATATTATGTCGTCGGATACTCCGACTCCAGTTTTGTCTAAAAACGCAAAGATAAGGACAGACACGAGGTCCACGGCCTCTACTGACACCATGCCAAAGCCGACTACACGTGGTCCGGTTCTCAGCGAGGCGCCTACGCAGCCCCTGACTACCGACGACACTTCATTGGCGGTGTCTCCTGTGCCCGAGGTCGCAGGCTCCTCGGCCCACACCCCGACTACAGATACCGAAGCCACTCCTGGCATTGAACCTCACAATGTGGACAGGTCTACCTCCACTCAAGGTGTCTTCAGACCTTCCTCTTCTTTTTCCATCAAGGCTTTCACTAAGTCTAAAGCAGCCATGCATTCTAAGAGACAAGCTACACAGGGCCCATCCCCAGGCCCCATGCCTAAAAAACAGATGCTCAAAATGGCTGAGGATTTAATTACTCTTATCAGGGGTTATCAGCCCCCACCGGACAAAAGGCCCAGAGTGGAGGAAGAATCCCCCTCCTCTGATCAGGGCTCCATTATTTCAGAGCACTCTGATGATCAGGAACATTCTTACTCCCCTTTTGAAGACTCTGATGCAGAGGAGTCCATTCCTTCTGTATCCCCCCCCACAGGATTACTCATTTGGGGAAACTTTGCATACCTTAAGGGAACACTTCCACTGGGAAGGCCAAGATTATTCAGATTCCAAGAAAAGGCTTAGGGAATTTCTCTTGCTACCTCAGCACAGGCCTCTGGCTATACCTCCTGTCTTGGACATCCTAAATGATGTTTACTCGGAGGCCTGCCTTAACCCGGATTCTCTGCCTCCAGCCCCAGTCAAGCCTGACAGGTACTACAGGGTTCCTGACTCACACCAATTTCTATACAAAAGCCATGCTGCTGACCCAGAAACCATCTCACACGGCCCCAAGGGAATTAAGGCCTCCACTGCTAAAAATCCATTACCTTCCGAGAGAGATTCCAGATCCTTAGAAAGGTGGGGAAAAAAGGTATATACCTCGGCTACCTTAACCATGAGGGCCTTAAACTGTCAGTTCCATATGCTAAAGTACCAACAGTTTTTTATCACAATTGAAAAGTAAAATGTCACAACCTGAACAACCAGACTTGAAGGAGTTGCAGGATTTGATGCATAGTGCAGAACAAGTGGGTAAGCATACTTTACAATGTGGTTTTGATGCTCTAGAGGCCTCATGTAGAGCTGCTGTTACAGGATCGGTCATACGTAGACATGCCTGGCTCAAGGAACAAACCTTGCCTGATCATGTCAAAGCTAAATTACTAGATGCCCCTCTACAAAAGGATGTATTATTTGGTGCTAATGCTGAGGAGGTATTAAGGAAAATGGAGGAAAAGGCTAAATCAATGCAAACTGTGAAAGAATTTCTACAAGTACAACCCCCACATTTCAGTAGAAATTGGCCTTCCAACAATTGGTCCTTTCCAGCCACGGACAGACCCCAAAGAGGTAGATACAGGCGCCCGAGGGGTAGAGGACAATCCCGAGGATCGTTTAGAGGCAGACAATGGCAAGCTCCTACACAAAGAGGTGGTGAGGATAACTCGCAATCATTCAGAAAGCAAACCCAATGACTTTCCCCTTTGCATGCCAAGCAAGACTCAAATGGCAGCCCCCTTAGGAGGAAAACTGGCATTATTTTCAAAAATTGGCATACTGTCACAAAAGACAAATGGATCCTGGACATTATAAACAGAGGCTACAGATTCCATTTTCACACCCTTCCAAAAATGAGAGTCATGCCAAACCTGCCACACAATCAAAGGGCAGAGGCACAAAAGCAAATTACAGTTCTTGTAAACATGAAAGCGATTCAAGAGGTACCTACGCACGAACAAGGTCAAGGTTTTTATTCCAGACTATTCCTGGTACCAAGGAAGGGAAAAGATTGGAGACCTATTTTGGACCTATCCATCCTAAACACATTTCTACTCGTACCAAAATTCAAGATGCTCACTCTACAGCAGCTTCTTCCCATGCTGGGCAAGGAGTCTTGGCTGGTAACATTGGACCTCAAGGAGGCATACCTGCATGTCCCAATCAGACAAAATTGCAGAAGATACCTCAGATTTCTTGCAGGTTCAACCCATTATCAATTCTCTGCATTGCCCTTTGGCTTATCTACTGCCCAGAGTATTCACGAAATGCCTGGCATCAGTAATTGCCTACTGCAGACTTCAAGGGATACAAATATACCCCTATTTGGACGACTGCCTGATCCAAGCGGACAGCAAGCACATTCTTCTGAAACATCTGGCTTATGTAATAATGTTGTTGAACTCTCTGGGATACACAGTCAACAAAAAGAAATCAAGGCTAATACCCTCTCGGAAGATAATTTTCCTGGGTGCCAACTTGGACACAAACACCCAGATGGCCTACCTCACGCCAGAGAAGCAGGGGCAACTAACTCAATACTTCAGAGCACTAGCAAATTGCACCAGGCTGACTGCAAGGAAAATCCTGCAGGCTCTGGGATTCATGGCATCTTGCATCTTACTAATCCCATGTGCAAAGCTGCATATGAGGAAACTTCATTGGTACCTGAAAAACCTATGGTCTCAACACAGCCACAGTTTGGAAACAATAATACCACTAATTCCATGTCTACAAAAGGAATTTCTGTGGTGGGCTCAAGCATGCCAAACAAACACAGGTCTTCCATTCAGCAAGCCTCAAGCAAATCAAGTCATCACAACAGACGCCTCGGACTACGCCTGGGGGGCGCACATGACAGA
Organism: Protopterus annectens; assembly: GCF_019279795.1. Lineage (NCBI taxonomy): Eukaryota > Metazoa > Chordata > Ceratodontiformes > Protopteridae > Protopterus > Protopterus annectens. Next base: position 1,775,487,925 of record NC_056743.1, read on the forward strand.
TCGGTGCATTCAGGGCAAATGGTCCCAAAAAGAAAAGCACCTTCACATCAATCAAAAGGAAATGCTAGCAGTAATAAATGCTATTATAGCTTTCAAAGACCTTCTGCAACCAGGTCAACTATTGATAAGAACGGACAACACCACAGTTATGTGGTACATAAACAAGCAGGGAGGAACGCATTCTTACCCCCTATGCAGACTGGCCATGTCACTTTGGAACAGAGCCATGGACTTACAAATCGAACTACAAGCACAGTACCTGCCAGGCAAGGAAAACACGCTGGCAGACAACCTAAGCAGAAATATGACAGATCCACACGAATGGAAGTTGCATCCAAAAGTTTTTACAGAAATAATCCAAGCATGGGGAAGGCCAGACATAGATCTCTTTGCCTCCCACAAAAATCACCAATTGACAAAATTCTGTTCAAGGATTTTCCATCCAAAGGCCTGGAGAGTGGACGCTCTCTCTTTCAGTTGGACATCAATGACAGTTTATGCCTTCCCACCTCTTCCTCTGCTGCCCAAAGTACTACTGAAAACCAGAGCAGACAGACCAAAGATGATTCTCATTGCTCCAGACTGGCCAGGACAGCACTGGTACCCACTCCTGAGGAGCCTGACGCATTCCCCACCATGGACCCTGACTCTAAGCCTCTTCTCCTGACTCAGCACAGCTTCAAAACTCTTCACAGCCAGCTAAAAACACTCATCTAGCTGCATGGAAGATTCCTTAGCATCACAACAGACCCTACTCTCCAAGGAGGTGCAGGATGTTATTTTTGGAGGCCAGAAGGCCGTCAACTAGAAAAGCTTACTCCGCAAAATGGAAGCGGTTTTGTGTTTGGAATGAGAAAAAGGGCCAGGATCCTAGAAAACTGAATTTACCTCAAATACTACAGTATCTAGCTGAGTTGCTAAGCAGTGGGCTTTCATTCTCCTCCATCAAAATCCATGCCTCAGCCATTTCTGCAGAATACAACACTGATCCACCTTTATTCTCTCACCCTCTCTTAAGACAGTTCCTCAGAGGGGCTAAGAATCTAAGACCCCCAAGGAAGCAACCAATACCTGCTTGGGATCTCAGTTTCATTCTGGAAAAACTGACCTTGCCTCCCTTTGAGCCAGCTGCCTCATCAGATCTGCAATATTTGTCCTGGAAAACAGCTTTCCTTCTGGCTATCACCTCAGCTCGTAGAGTTTCAGAACTACAAGCTCTCATGGCTGTGCAGCCTTTTATCATCTTCCATCAGGACAGAGTTTCCTTATGAACCAACCCGTCCTTTATGCCTAAAGTGGTATCCAGGGTAGCTTTGAATCAGGCCACACACTTACCTACCTTTTATCCTAATCCTCAAAACAAAGGGGAGAGATTACTACATTCCTTGGACATCCACAGACAACTGTGTTATTATTTGGACAGAACAAAGCCTTTCAGAAAATCAGAACAGCTCTTTGTGTCATATGCTGTAGGAGCTCAAGGAAAGCCAATTTCCAAGCAGACATTCTTAAAATGGATAGCCCACTGCATACGTTTTTGCTATTCTTTTCATGGCAAAACTGTACCTACAGGCATCAGATATCACTCCCACAAGGGCCACAGCTACCTCTGCAGCTTTCCTCAGAGGAGTTCCTACCAAAGATATTTTGGAAGCAGCCACTTGGAGTTCTGTGCATACCTTCTCCAAGCGCTACCACCTACCATTATACTCCAAAACCAGAGCAGGCTTTGCCACTGCAGTCTTGCAGGGCATCCTGGCTTTTCCTAGTTCCACCTAGTGCCTACCACCCCTTTCTTAGCTTTGGGATTCTACCCATCTGTTATGACTGCAGCTGTATGCACGATGAACATAGTACAGTTTTGTACCTACCATAAATGTAGATGTTCGAGTGCTAATACAGCTGCAGTCCAGGTTTCCCTCCCTCCTTCCCCTCTTGGGACAGGCCTATTGGCTAACACCTCCTCATACAACCTGATTGGGGTATTCATTTATGGTGTATTTGCTTGCAACTACTGTATTTTGATTATATTGCATTGCTTTATTACACAAAGTTATGTATTGCCTTCCTTCTGGGGGCACCTGACATCTGGGGCAAGAAAAACTGAAGAAATTGGCGTCGGCTGGTTCCTTTATACCCCTGTCGCACTGACGTCGGGGAAGAAGCGACGACAACCGACGCCAGACCTAGACTTTGGAATTCGGCCGACCGAGGACCCGCCTGACGGCAGGAGAACCCATCTGTTATGACTGCAGCTGTATTAGCACTCGAACATCTACATTTATGGTAGGTACAAAACTGTACTTTCCTCCTTTCCCCTTAGCATACATATTGTCAGGTCTAGAAGGCCAGTGATGAGTGAATGACAAAGACATGCTTTGCTCATTGGTATCTGCGAATTTCACTGCCATTTTCACATAAAATTAAGTTAGCCTGTCAGCATTTCTTTGGCCATGAAGGTATGACAAAGGACTGCTGCCGATCCTTATATCATTTTTTTTTCATATGCACACCTGGTAGGTAAGAGCTAGTGTACTTTGAAGCATGATGTGATTCCAAAAAATAGAATTAAAGTACTTTATTTCTTTTTAGCTTACAGTTCCTATAACTGCCCTTATGTAAAGGTAGTTAACAAATAAATCAGTATGCAGTGTATAATTTTTTTTGTTCTTGTCCATTATGGGGTGAGCACATTGTAAAGGCAGATGTTCATTTCAGTGGTTCCACATGTGATTGTTTTTATTTAACTCAGCACTGCACTGCACAGTTGATTAGAAATCGGGCTGGGGGGGTGGTTAAGAAAAGTTAGCTCCATAATGCTAATAGTGCTTCTCTGTTGTGCTGTAGTAGTGGTACAGAGCTGACTAGTGATTCAGAGACACGCAAGAGTCACATGGAGTGAAATTCTCATTAGCAACTCATTTACATGTCTCTGGATCAAACACCTAGTATATTTGGGACAACTGTTTTAAATGTTTCACCTGCCAAGCATCACAACCCTGTTGCTCAGGAACAGATAAATGGATAGACTCACACATTGTGACACAGGTGCACAGTCACACAGACACCTGGACAGTTTTACACACACACACACACACACACACACACACACACACACACACACACACACACACACACACACACACTTTGCCTCACAGTCCTTACCCACTATGGCTCTGTCACATTACTGCCATAGACAGTAATAGGTGTACATTGCAAAATCCATGCGAAACGTTTATGGTTGAGCTTGTCTTTGAATCACTGTACTGTGATGTTTCAGTCCTATAGTAAGGCTGTGTGGCAGAGCACATAGATAATTTACACTAACCATGGCCCAAAGCTACTGCATCTGTGAGTGGTGTTATCCAGCAGACCGCTGTAGTTCTACTTGCTGGATAATTCATATCACTGTAGTACTGTCTGTAGTGCACTGAGCAATCCTGCTACAAACAGTTTGAGTTTCTGAATATTTCTCTCTGTGTAGGCACTGAGTGGTTAGCTGCTTTCCACCAAACTACAGCAGCTTTGAAGTTGGTTACCTTAGGAATGAAGGTGCAGGAGGTCCAGCATCTTATGTGTTGTGTGTTTGTGTTGGGGGAGATAAGGGTAAGGGCACATCCACATAAAATACTTAATTTTTTAAAAATCTGGATGAATGCTATTCAGTCAATATATTTTGGCAAATTATATTTGTTGAAGACTGTAACACTAAGTTTTGATAAAAATATTCTTGTGTAATTTTTTAATTTCATTATGTATGTACTTATTTATGCATTTTATTATATTTATATGTGTATCTATGGACTTACAACCTGTGGAAAATTATGAGAGACAAAAAGCTTAAGTGAGCTTCTGGATTATTTAAGATCTTCAAAAAAACCTATAAACTACAAGTTTAATATGTCTCCTTAAAAAGATAGTCTGAGGTTTCACTAAGCACCATTTGGTGTCTAGACAGCACTCAATTTCGATGTAAGTAGTTATTTCACAAAGCTAATATGTGCCATTGACGTTTTTACCTATCTTTGTCAAAAAAGCACCTTATAAAAAAACTAATTTTTACATTTGCTAGGTTTGTAGGCAGCTACCTGGCATGTGGCCCAGGAGACTATTCCAGTTTCCCATTTGCCACAGGGCACTGATTGTCTCATTATTTGCATTATAGTCTGTCATCTACTTTGCTACATGGTCTGTGCCCCTGATTAATTTCAAATTATTTAGTGAATTGTGAAGGAAAAGACAGTTATACACAAAATGACAAGATTTCCAAGATGAAGCTATTAATACACTTTCCATGTTTTTTTCTTCTATGTGCTATGACTATAATAATGTAGCACCTGGAAAATAGGTTCATAGGAGGATACTAGGCTAATGGCCCTAGGACCCTTACAAGTCTAGCCAAGTTCAACCCTTCTTCCCTTAAGGGTCTAGAGATATGGTCTATGTTATAGCAGAGCTAAGTCAGCACTGACTGCCCCTATCCAAGAGGGACACAGGTGAAACCCCCTGGGGTAAATTTGCAGTTTCTCATCCAATTATCCAAGTTATGCTTAAAAAGGGTTAATGAGGGCCTCTGTTTAATCTGTATTGGAATTGTATTCCAGAGGAGAGGCAACCTCTGGGAGACATACCCATCTCTCCAGCAAGTCCTGTTGATGTCACATGGTAGATTAAGGTCCCTACAGTGAGTGAATCATGTGCCATTTGACTTGCGAAGGTGCAGCATTTCTCTTAAAGCAGGATCAGAGGTTGTTCTGTATGCAAGGCACAGGTTGCCTCTGAGTAGTCTATATGATACAGAGTATAGTGACAGTGGTTTCAGTCTGTCCACGTAAGACGTGCCAAAGACTAAATTTTCTTTGTAAGGAACCTTTGAGGTCTCTCCAGTTGCTGCAGGTGCCTGTTTAGGTACATACCAAAGGGAGCATTGTACTCTGATGAGGGAAGAGTACAGGAGGGGTTATAACATTTTTTTGTTCTGGAAGCTATGCTCTTGCTTATGAGGTGAGCAATGTATAAGGTCTTCCTGTGATAACGTTTTGAAACTGGTGAAAATGCAAGCTTGTTAAGTACCTTTCTTATATCAGAAAGGTGCATAACAAGCTTTGGGCAACCACCTCTCATCATTGTTAAACTCAAGTCTTATTCTAGAGGATTAATAGTGGTCAGTAGGCACCACATAAAAGTGGCAGGAAGTACAAACAGACTGAAGACATATTAAACATTTAAATGAATTAAGTGATTAACATATTTTTAAAATATTTTTTGTGCTTTTTGACGCTGTTCTATGCTGGTTACTCTCTGTGATTACATCTCTTTCCTATCATAACCCTGCTAGTTATGTGTTCTTGACGTCGATGTTGGGATTCACCTAGGGAACTCTTGAAGAGAATTTCTTCACATGCATTTCTTGAGCCCATAACAAGCTAGTTAGGATCAGAGACCCAATCATAATCATCTGTGTTATTGAACAATATTGATAGTTATGTAATATGGAAAAAAACTCAAGTGAAAGACAAACGGTTAAACAGACATAATACTCTGGTTGTAAGAAATATGAAGTAACAGGTTTGCAAGACGTTTTTATATTTTGGAGTATGATTCGTTTTCTAATGAACTGAAACAATTTAGTGAGAAAGCATGGAATATATTAACTGAAAGTAAAGTCTTGAAAAGATTATCTGTTGCTTGCTTTTTTTCTTATAAAGGAGGTAAAAGTGTCTCAGATCGAGTAATACATACTCACTCAGTACACTATACCTTGACATATCTAATGAATTAACACATAGAGGCACTTACCACTTTGGGAACTGTGTGTGATTATTGAAACTGCCAAAGTTAATAGTAAACAGTTTCCAACAGTGGGTAAATTTAGTTGTGATTCAGAAAGGGTTATTTATGGACTAGGATGATCTGCTGCCACTGATTTCTTCCAGGGTGGACTATCTACTATATTTCTTTCCTCACTCATCCTTTTACAAATTAATTTATTTTCCATGCTTATTTTGTCATTTATACATCTACCTCTTTTCACTACTTTCCTCCTCATAAACAGTTCCACGCATGCTCATTTTTACTCTTTTTTAGTAAACATTTCATAACTTTGTGAAACACAAACACACACACTCTCTCACACACACATACACACACACACACACACACACACACACACACACACACACACACACACACACAGCTTTGCTAGTATCTGCTGCAGCTCCTGGAAGTCATAAAACAATTTTAACACTTCTGCGCCTCCTACAGAGCTACTAAGCCAAGCTTTTCACAGACATTTCATCTCTGACTGCAATCAGAACTGTAAGATACAATCTTTATGGCCTAATTTAATTTCAGCTATTTTCCAAAGTTACCTGGGACTAAACTTAACCTCTTCTGTTCCAGTATCCCCTGTTAAAACATATACCTTTAAACAGTTACAATAATACATGTATATTTCTTTTCTGTCTAACAGGGCACACTGCTGATACATTTTTAACACAAGCAACTTTACAAATACATTTTTCATCTCAAGCATCTGTACAAATCAGTTTGATATACAAATGATATATAATTCTTTACTAAATTCCAGCTAGCTGTGCTGGCCTATGTTATACATCCACTGCACTACTTGTCCTGGCATAGCTGGCAGTACCTCCTATCATCACAATTATTATTATTTTATAGAAATATCTCCTTCCTGCCTTTCTCACTGTACTAAAACTCTGCCCCATGCTCCCCTACATTCTGACATTAACAGTGGGAGAATTATTTATCAGGGACAGTGATTGTCTCACATTATTTGCATTTTGTTTAATTTTGTAGTTAATCAGTGGCATCTACCATGTAGTTTGTTAAACAATTAATGACACCAAGTAATTATAAATTAAATGTAATGCAGGTAGTAACTTGTGTAGAGCAACAACCCACAGAATTTAACAGACTGTGTCTCTGAACTGTGTGTATTTTGTGTGGGACTGAATCAAGTGTCAAAGGCTGGCTGGAGAGGAATGAAGAGCTGGAGTGGCTGGGCCTTTGGTCTTCTCTCTTAGAAGGTTTATTAGGAGGTGAGGGTGGATTTTTAATTGTAGTAAACAGGCTGTCCACTGGGGTACAGCAGTGAGGGCCCAGTCAGGGTCAAGTAGTGGAGGTGTGCATGTCAGTAATGTCATTACATATATATCAAAGGCAGAGAACTAGAGGATAAGGAATAACTAAAACTGTTCCTACCCTGTAGTGTAATTTTGCCGGCTGACTGGCACTACAGATTATATATGTGTATTTATTTCATTATTATTTGCATTTGTTTACCAACCCAGCCACTGGGAATGCACAAGCCAGTCCCAAGCTCGGATAAATGGGGAAGGTTGCGTCAGGAAGGGCGTCCGGTGTAAAACCTCTGCCAAAAATTACTGATGTGGAGAACTTTTCATAATTACATACCGGATCGGTCGAGGCCCGGATTAACAACGACCGCCACCAGTACTGTCAGCCAACAGGGTGCTGGCGGAAATTGGGCTACTGTTGGCCGAAGAAGAAGAGGAGGGGGGGAAGGCATGCCCGAAGGCAGGAAGAGAGGAGGAAGGTTACGAGTGTAGTCCTGAGGGTAGGAACTTTGAATGTTGGCAGTATGACTGGTATAGGGAGAGAGCTAGCTGATATGATGGAGAGAAGGAAGGTTGATATATTGTGCGTGCAAGAGACCAGATGGAAGGGAAGTAAGGACAAGTGTATAGGAGGTGGGTTCAAATTATTCTATCATGGTGTTGATGGCAGAAGAAATGGGGTAGGGGTTATCCTAACGGAACAGTATGCCAAGAGTGTTTTGGAGGTGAAGAGAGTGTCTGATAGAGTGATGTTTATGAAGCTTGGAATTGATGGTGTAATGATGAATGTTGTTATTGCATATGCTCCACAAGTTGGGTGTGCGATGGATGAGAAAGAAAAATTTGAGTGAGTTGGATGAAGTGGTGGTGAGTGTACCCAAGGTTGAGAGACTAGTGATTGGTGCGGACTTCAGTGGGCATGTTGGTGAAGTGAACAGAGGGGATGAGGAAGTGATGGGTAGGTATGGTGTTAAGGAGAGGAATGCAGAAGGTCAGATGATTGTGGATTTTGCAAAAAGGATGGACATGGCTGTGGTGAATACGTATTTTAAGAAGAGGGAGGAGCATAGGGTGACGTACAAGAGTGGAGGAAGATGCACATAGATGGATTATATCCTATGTAGGAGGGCCAGTCTGAAGGAGATTGGAGACTGTAAAGTGGTGACTGGGGAAAGTGTAGTTAAGCAGCATAGAATGGTGGTCTGCAGGATGATGTTGGTGATTAAGAAGCGGAGGAGGAGTGTGAAAGCAGTGCCAAGGATTAAATGGTGGAAGTTAAAAAAGGGTGATTGTGAGGTGGAGTTCAGGGAAGAGTTAAGACAGGCATTGGGAGGCAATGAAGAGTTACAGAATAGCTGGGTAACTACAGCAGAGCTAGTAAGGGAGACTGCTAGGAAGGTGCTTGGTGTGACATCTGGACAGAGGAAGGAGGACAAGGAGACATGGTGGTGGAATGAGGAAGTACAGGAGAGTATACAGAGGAAGAGGCTGGCGAAGAAGTGGGATTGTCAAAGAGATGAAGAAAGTAGACACGAGTATAATGAGATGTGGCGCATGGCAAAGAGAGAGGTGGCGAAGGCTAAGGATAAGGCATATAGAGAGTTGTATGAGAGATTGGACACTAAAGAGGGAGAAAAGGAACTGTACCGAATGGCTAGACAGAGGGACAGAGCTGGGAAAGATGTGCAGCAGGTAAGGGTGATAAAGGACAGTGAGGGAAACGTACTCACAAGTGAGGAGAGTGTGTTGAGTAGATGGAAAGAGTACTTTGAAGGGCTGATGAATGAAGAGAATGAGATGATATGTTTCTGCTAGACTAAGCAGGGAAGTCATCTTAAGACTTATTCTCCTCATGTTTTAAAACTTTAATTATGTTTGGGTCTTGTGAGGTCAGCAGATATGTATGCAGTCCTACGATTGTGGATCTATACATTAAATCAATTTCAAGGAGGCCCATACCCCCTTCAGAATGGGGTATATATAGTCGTCATGTACTCTGACTTTTATAAATCATTTGATAGGCATAAAGCATCCTTCTTGTTTTCCTATCCAACTCCTATCCAACCAGTCCAACACCTTTTGGGGCCAGTCAGTCACTCCAAAACTGTAAGTTAGGACAGGAAGGGCAAATTGGTTTATAGCTTGGATTTTGTTCCCAGATGCAAATGCTGTTTTCAGTATTAATTTTAGTCTTATAAAATATTCTTTACTATGTTTTATTCACATTTTTTTCATGTTTTATTGGTGACCCTTCATCACTTCCCAAATATTTATACACTCCCTCTTGCTCAAGTTCTTTTGTATCACATTCCTTTCCCAGGCTGATATTTTCTTGGTGCTCCAGCTTTCCCGCTTTAAAGATTGCACATTTATCAAGACCAAATTACATTTTTGTATCATCTGAAAAAGTTTTGACCACTTGCAGTTCTGCTTTCTGTTCCTCATTTGATGAACTGTACAGTTTTAAATCATCCACAAAAAAAAAGAAAAAGATGAGATATCTTTACACTTTGTTGTTTTATGGGAGCCAAATTGTAGCCATGACCTAATCTGTCAAGTAGACAGCTTAATGGGTTTAGGGCAAAATAAAAGAGCAGCGGCGACAGAGTCACCCTGGAATATCCCCTTTGAACTTTTATCCCTGGAATAATAATTTGTCCTTTATCGTGGCTTAACTGCAAAGTAGTTTGCTCCTGTTTCATGATCGCTGTAATGTAAGCGATCAGTGTAGAGTTTATCTTATACATTTTTAAGCACTCTTTTATCCATAATTGTTGGATACTGTCAAATGCTTTTTTGTAGTCTGTCCGTGTCATACTTAGATTATTCCCCTTTTTACAGTTCTCCATTATGACTTTATTTAACAACAAACTATCCTTTGTTCCATATGACTTTCTTTTGCGACCCTTTTGTTCTATTGCTATGATTGAGTTCTCTTGTAAATGACTATAAACCCTGTCGGCATCAGTTCCAGTGGATAGTTTATACATCGTTGGAAGGCATGTTATTGGTCTATAGTTTTTAGGATAGGTTGCAGGTTCACTCTTAAGTAGAAGTATTATTTTTCCTGTTGTTAACCAGGTTGGCGTCTGTTTGGGGTGCATATGTAAATAGTTCTTACTCATGGCTAATTCTTCATGTAAAGATGTTACTTTTAGCCAGAAGTTAGGTACTGCATCTGGTCCTGGTGTTTTCCAGTTAGGAGTTTTTCTTAACTTTGTTTGAATTTCTCTGGCCTTTAATTCATCCCATTTCATACCATCTACATTTGAAGTTCTTATTCTTTCTTTTACTTCTTCTCTACATTCAGCATCTTTGTTATGTTCCACAGGATCTTCATTGATATTTCTCCAAAATGTATCTATTTCTTCCTTTTTTTGGTGGTGGTTCAGTGCCTTTTGCCTTGTTTCCCAATTCTCTATAAAACTTTTTTTTGGGTCATGCTAGTAACCACCGAAAATGCTGTAAATAATAAAAATGCCAAAACTCCACAGCAGTGCAGAAAAGAAAGCCAGTAAAGGTCCATACACCTGTAGGCAAAGACAAAGCCAAGCCAAACCAATATGGTATAAAGTTTAATACAAAATATCTACACCAAATAAGCGTTTTCGTTTCACCCACGAAAACTTCATCAGAATGGTGTAGTGTCACAAACAAACTGTTAAAATAATCAAAACCTGAATGTGAGTGGCTGTACGTTAATTAGACAACGTTTGAAAATTTAAAGAAATGTCACAGAAACTAATATACTCTTGTTTAACATATATGCACACACACATATGCACAACACAATTTGGTAAAAATATTTACAAAAATGTATGTTCACAAATATTATTTACAAAAGTGTATAGAATCTCCTAAACATGACAACAGAGATGTTATAAAATGTTTGCTTTCAGTTTCAAGACAGGAACTATAGAAAAGTGGTCATTTAAACCAGGGTTTACACAGGCATCAAAGAACATTTGCCATATCATCTCTTGATATTCCAACCTGGTTTCCCAATCACCACCCCTTTCTGGAATCTGAACTTGCTGTATCACCCAGAATTTAAATTTGGCTGAGGAGCAAACTAAACGATGTCTGTACATGGCACCGGTGTCTTTGCCCCTGTTTAGATCATATAAGTGCTCATATATTCTCTGTCTAAAACATCTCTCAGTCTTGCCTATGTAGAATGCCTAACAGATGGTACAATATGTCATGTATACTATTCTTTTAGAGGCACAGTTGTGGTGTCCATCAGTAGGAATAAACTTATCCAAGCTTCATAAAAATAACTCACTGTTTTTGACCACCGTCCATCACTCTGCACAACTGCCACATCTGAAAGTACCCTTATTTTTGTGCCATGTAAAGTTATTAACTCGTGATGCATTCTCAAACAAGTTCTTAAAGTTGGCACCTCTCCTGTAACTAACTTTAAAAGAATATTGAAAAACTGAGAGAGTGTTGGGCATCTTGGCATACATATTCCAGAACTTAAGAAAAATGTCTTTGATTCGTAAAGAATCTTGGTTATACACTAACATACAATATATATATATATATATATATATATATATATATATATATATATATATCCTTGGTTCCAGAGGTTCCTTTGCCTAAAGGGTAAACATCTTGTGTTACTCCTTTTTCCAAGGTCTCCTGAATGTTAGCTGTCATATTGTTGGGGGACTTGTTGTTCTATCATGCTGTGATATAACCTTAGACTTTCTGCACTAAATCCTTCACATTGCAGGTATTCCATAACTTCAGCTTCTATTTTCTTAACTTCTACTTTACTAACCTCCTGTTTTATGTTCCCTCTTTGTGATCTTATTGTTTTGTATTGTGAAATTTTCCATATTTGGATGCCTTTGCCTGTATTTCTCTTCGAATATCTTTGGGGCTGCTTTTTTGTATTGTGACATTTTGGCTTTCTCCTTTGCATAAATATCGTACTGTGTCAGATCTTTCTTTCTTTCCCATGCCCATGTTTCTTTTTTCTACCTTTCAAAAATCTCTAGATTTTGCTCTTTATATTTTTTGAACTTTCTTTTTCCAAGCGGCCCAATGTTTCTTGGTCTATGTAATGTTTTTCATATATCTGTTGTAGTAATGAACAGAAATTTGCATTTGAATCTTTCGACAGTTTTTCTTGTGAAAGTACTTTTCTTTCCTCTAATTTTGTATCTTAATCTTTTTGTATATCTTCTGTCTGGAAATTGTGGGCTTCTTGCATAATAGTAACAATATCTAATTTATTTCTTATTATCAGTAATCGACTCTATCAACTTTATGGCTGTTTTTTGGCCAATCAGTTTTTGTGATTTTTGTGGACTACTTCCTTGTTTCTAGAATAGGGGACCATCCTCCCTTTGAGCCTGGCCTAGCCCCACTGTTGGAATGTTTCCATGTCTTGAGGATTCTACACTGTCATTTTTTCCAGTCCTGGCACAAGTGTGCCTACCAGGATTGGGCACTTTTTTTATCCTGTGACTTGTGCGCCCATCTTTTTTTATTTTTAAACTACTTCTGTCCATGATATATGCTATATAAAATATAGTGTAGATCGTCTTGCTGAGATTTTGTGAAAAACAGGGTACACCTCGTGAAGGTACTCACCGAGACTAGAGGATTAATTCAGTTTCAGCAATACTGCTCTCCTTTCCTTGCTGATTTATTATCTCTCCATTTGGAGTTAGTGTGAGAGGATTGAAATGTAGTAGCAATGAAGAGAGTATAGTGAACAAGAAGGAGAGGGAAAGAGATGGTAGAAGTGGTGTATTATGGGAGTTAGGAATCGGCTACGAAATAGTAAATGATGGGAATCTGAAGTTGATGCAGTTAAAGACAGAGAAAGGAAGTAAGAGTGGATGCAGTTAAAGATAGGGAAAGGAAGTAATGAAGAAGGGCTATATAGAGGTATATGTGACAAAAAAAGACCTAAGTGAATATGGGGTAAGAGGGAGAGAGAGATTTTACAGATTAAGTTAGCCTGAGAGAGATCACACGGCACAGAGTCAGGAATATTATAGATAATCTTTCAGCTGACTTTTAAAATTAGTAGTGGATGAAATTTGTCTGATAATGAACTTGGAGGGAATTCCTGATGTTAGATATGCAGGATAAATATAAGGAGTCACAGAAAGAGATGTGTGATTTGTTAACAATGACAAGACTTGTATCTAATGAGTATAGAGCCCTAGCAGGAGAATATGAGTGTAATCTTATTCAGGGATGGACAGTTTTCATGATAGTTGACTAAACTGTAAACAAGTTATAGTTGAGAGAAGATGAGGTTGTTTGGCAGTCCTGGCCAGTTTAATTTTTGAGGGCTAAGGAATGATGAATTCTGTTAGGTTCCTTATTAGCAAACTTTTCATTGTTATTATAACATTAGTGCATGTTTTTGTGTAGTCTATTAATATTTGTAAGAATTGCAGAAGGGAAGAGTAGATTAAGTAGAAGAAAGTTGTTCTGAGTTTGCAAATGTTCAGTTGGATAAGAGGATGTCTTGTAAAGGAGTCCCTGTTTTTGGTGTTTGTTTTTTTTTTTCCCTCCATTTTGTATGCGTTTGTCAAATTTGAGTTGATCATCAGGAGTAACACCTAGCAGTTTAGTATTTGAGACTAGTTCTGATGGAATGTTTTGAGTTGAGAAGATTGTGAAGTTGAACTTACTGTATAAGTGAGATTTTGGGTAAAGAGCATTAATTTAGTTTTGTTAGGACATAGAAGCAAATCAGACTTTGAGGGTCAGATATTGATGACAGTAAAATATTCGTGCTATTCTAGTATAGCTAGTGTTCATGCTAAGCAGATGAGAGTAGCACTATCTGCATATTGAATGAGAGTGGCATGGAATGAGGCAGAAGAAAGGTTAATTATACACAAATTAAATAGTGTAGGACCAAGAACAGAGCCTTCTGGGACAGCAGCGGATACTGGAAGATAAGTACAGAAGGTAGACCACTTTACTGATTGAGTAAGATCTTTAAGACAGATAGAGAACCAGTTAACAGTAGAGCAGGAGAAGTGTAAAGATGATAGTGTGTGAAGTAGTTTATGGAGAGAGAGAGTAGCAAAAACTTTTGAGAGGTATAGAACAATAGAGGACAAAAGTGCTTTCATTTCTACTTGTGCTGACTGTATTGAGGAAGGATAGTAGGGCTGTGGTTGTACTATGTTTGGAGCAAAAGCCATGTTGTGCAGGGCAGAGAAGGATGTTTGATGGAAGGTAAAATAGGACCTGATTATAAATACATTTGTAATGCCCTTAGAGGACTGGCACTCCATTTTTGCCTTCTTTGAGGGAGTAGGTCAATGTGCAGTGGAAGACCCTCCCAACAGAGGGTAGAGGTCAGTGGGCTGGAGAGAGCAAAAAGATCTCTACAAGATATACACATGGTAACTGCTGACATACTGACATGTCAGTACACGTGGTAACTGCCGACATACTGACATGTTAGTACTTTACTGATGCGTGCATGTTGCTGAAGGATTTGAGGACATGCACTGCTTTATGACACTTTTTCTCAGGCTTGTAGTATAATATAGGTTCTGTAGTTGTATGACGATTTACTGTAAATCTGTGGAGGAAAGGATCAGGAATAAGCTGACTGGTTGCTGTCCCGTATTTGGTGATGTCACGCACTATGTGGAGGAATTCATTTTACCAGTGACGGAGTTTGACTGTTTTGAGAAGACAGGATCAGAAGAAACATTGCTGTCAGCAATAATAAGTGTTTCTGCTAGATGTGTTTTAATTGCAAACGTCTTTAAATGTTGTGCATGAACTAAGACCTGCCTTTTGAGTCAGCCTTTCAGTATTATAGGTTCGTAAGTTCATAGATGTGTACTAGGCTAATGGCCCTGGAGCCTTTACAAACCTAGCCATAGGATTACCCTGGCATCGTGCCACCCGACCTTAGTTCCCAGTGCCTTTGTCGAGTAGAGCTACTAGAGTGATCCCCGGGGTGAATTTTCTATTTCCCATCCACTCATCAAGATTTCTCTTGAAGAGGGCCAGTGAGGTTTTCTGTTTCACATGTATGGGAAGTCTGTTATAGGTTAATAGTCTATTACAGGTTCATTGAGTTAATTTATGCCCTTATGCAGTTTATGCAAGCCCTATGACTATAGGGATATAGGTCTGAGAGCTGGGCACCCCTGATTTCAAGAAAACCATTGAGGTATTTGCTGACACAGTACCTGCTTCGCATTGTATGGGCTGCTGTATACTGCTGTACATGACTTATAATTTTGTGAATTAAAATTGACCCCCCCCGGTCAACTGATCATCTGCCCAGTACCTGCGACTGGACCAGTTTGTACCCTTTTAAGTGAGAGGGGACAATGGTGCAACCATCAGCCAGAGGACCATCAAGGGATTTTGGGATGCTCTGTCTTTATGTCCTTTCGCTATGTATGCTGTTTTAAGTGCTAAGGAAAGGAGCGGGCAGGAAGCCTAATATGTTTCTGTCTCCAATTTCTGAGAGTGACATAGACCCTCAGGCAGCCCCACCCTCCCATCTCAAGAAGCAGGCTCTTATTAGGTCTGAGTTTCATTACTCACAGATCAGTCCCAAGACATATCCCTCAACTGCCTACCCTGTGAGAGTGAAGCAGGCACACACACAAGCTGGCTGTTGTTAGGTCTGAGTTTCATTAATCACAGATCAGTCCCAAGACATAACCCTCACCTGCCTACCTTGTGAGAGTGAAGCAGGCACACATACACTCCCCTCCCTCTCTGGCTGCTCCTCTCTCACTACTCCACAGAACCAGAGTATGCATAATTTATGCAAAAAAGAAAAAAACACACAGCAAAGGTAATAGATTCTTTACTTTCACCACAAGATCTGGTACCTCGGCCTCTTGCCTTCAAGGATACTTACATCAGTGTGCATTCTACATTTATACCAGGTTCATTCATTAATTATTCAATCAATTATCTAATAATACTATTACCCATACATTTCTTAAAATATCCCAATGCCTTAAACCCATACTGTTAAAGTGACCCATGCATATTACATAAACCTATGTTTCTAACATCCTAATACATACATTTAGTACAATATATGATACAAAATTATCATTCGATACAAATTATTTAATACAAAATATTTTGCTTTTAATAAATATAACTACTAAATATATAATTAATTCTAAATATGAACAGTTTAAACATAATCTGCCTCTAAATTTAACCCTCTGGGTGTCAAAGTATCATAGTTTAGAATCATTTTGCTGTCAAGCACATTAAATTTTTGCTTAAGCTCACCACTTTTTGCTTAAAGTCGTCTTGCCAAAATACTAAAGAAAAAAGTGGAATCATCTCCCCCATGCACTTTGCAAAAATGATCTGCCACGAAACTTGTATAATTTTTGTTCCGAATATCTCCCAGGGAGATTTTCCAACCTTAAGGAACTGCTGAGTAAGCCCTTATTTGTTTTAGAGAATACAACTATGGGTTCTTTTTCTTGTGGGAAATGCAAAGTTTGTCAGAAAATTTGAAATATTTCAGGCAGTTCAATTAAGGTCGCAAATTTTTAAGTAAGAGTAGGT
Source organism: Protopterus annectens (assembly GCF_019279795.1). Lineage (NCBI taxonomy): Eukaryota > Metazoa > Chordata > Ceratodontiformes > Protopteridae > Protopterus > Protopterus annectens. The sequence continues at coordinate 1,775,504,586 of NC_056743.1, forward strand.
TTACTTGTAATTCATGTGGAGTAGTGTATGTTATTGGATGTGGATGTGAAAAAAAATGGTATATAGGTCAAACAAAAAGAGCTGTCAAGGTCAGAATTTTAGAACACCTGGAAGATATTCGGAACAAAAATTATAAGAGTTCTGTGGCAGGTCATTTGCAAAGTGCATGGGGGAGATGATTCCACTTTTTTCTTTAGTATTTTGGCAAGACCATTTCAAGCAAAAAGTGGTGAGTTTAAGCAAAAATTGAATGTGCTTGAAAGCAAAATGATTCTAAACTATGGTACTTTGACAGCCAGGGGGTTAAATTTAGAGGTAGATTGTTTAAAATGTTCATATTTAGAATGAATTATATATTTAGTGGTTATATTTATTCTTCTTCTTCTTTCGGCTGCTCCCGTTAGGGGTCGCCACAGCAGATCAACTGTTTCCATTTCTTCCTGTCCTCTGCATCTTCCTCTGTCACACCAACCACCTGCATGTCCTCTCTCACTCATCCATAAACCTTATCTTAGGCTTCCCTCTTTTCCTGTTACCTGGCAGCTTCATCCTTAGCATCTTTTTCCCAATATACTCCGCATCCCTCCTCAGCACATGTCCAAATCAATGTAATCTTGCCTCTCTGGCTTTGTCTCCAAACCTTCCAACCTGGGCTGACCCTCTAATATACTTATTCCTAATCCTGTCCATCCTCATCACACTCAGTGCAGATCTTAACATCTTCAACTCTGTCACGTCAAGCTCTGACTCCTGCCTTTTTGTCAATGCTACTGTCTCCAACCCATATAACATTGCTGGTCTCACTACCCTCTTGTAGACCTTCCCTTTCACTCTTACTGGTACTCGTCTGTCACAAATCACTGCTGACACTCTTCTCCACCCACTCCATCCTGCCTGTACTCTCTTCTTCACCCCTCTTCCACACTCACCATTACTCTGAACTGTTGATCCCAAGTACTTAAACTCATCCACCTTCGCCACCGCTACTCCCTTAAAAGAAAAATATTTTGTATTAAATAATTTGTATTGAATAATAATTTTGTATCATATATTGTATTAAATGTATGTATTAGGATGTTAGAAGCATAGGTTTATGTAATATGCATGGGTCACTTTAACAGTATGGGTTTAAGGCATTGGGATATTTTAAGAAATGTATGGGTAATAGTATTATTAGATAATTGATTGAATAATTAATGAATTAACCTGGTATAAATGTAGAATGCACACCGATGTATGTATCCTTGAAGGCAAGAGGCCGAGATACCAGATCTTGTGGTGAAAGTAAAGAATCTATTACCTTTGCTGTGTGTTTTTTTCTTATTTTTGTGAATAGTAGTGTTTTATATACATAATTTGTATCTGAAGCTTTTGGATTATTATCCCCTGTCCATTTATGTCAGGAAGCTTTCTTAGACCAGGCTGGGCAATGCCTGCTGAAAGAGGTACAGGAAAATTGGATGCACCGTTAAAGTTTAGAAACCTTTCCATCTCTGTTTTACTTCAGGCAAACTCTGTTTACAGCATTATTTCCCCAGCTGTTTTGCTGATCCTGGTATTTTTTCCAATAACTGCTGCTAAAGATACCGTTCCTTGATGCTGAGTATGTACGTCTTACAGAACTGCAGTGCTGCTTGGCTGCTTTGGATCACTATTTTCAGAAACATCAATATCTATGTTTTACTTATATGCTTGGGAAAGTACTCAAGAACTCATGGCGTGTGTCCAAAGACTTGTACGAGTCTTACTTTCCATGAATCAAACCCAACAAAGCCCCTGAGTTGTATATGAGCACTGGCAGATTTATGTTATTTTATTACAAAGTGACCTTGCCCTACCTGTCTCTCTCTCTGGATGTCATTTTTGATCCTTACAGTGATTGTCGGAAGAAGAGTATTTGTAAACCCTTATGAGCTCTCTTTTATGTTGTTTGAATGGATGAACTGTTTTGCTGATTTTTTTTTACTCTGAACATTTTTTTCTGCTAATAGTGAATATATTTCTGTTGCCCCTTGTGTGTGTGTGTGTGTGTGTATGTATGTGTATTTTTTTTTAAGGTAAATTTCTATTTTATGTGTTTTCCTAATTGTTACAGATACCCTGGGGTACTTGACTCATTTTGACTTCATTTTGCTAAACTCAGCTCAGTATAGTTTTTACTTACTGGTTGAATGCTGCCACTTAATGAGCCTCTGTGAATTTGTGACTGCAGTGCTGTTTGTGGTTCAAACCTCTGGACACATATAGGGTGCTGACTTATGTATGTATTTTGACATTTTTAATCCATTGTACAGATGCCTTAAATTAGTAGCCGAATATTAAATAGGATGCAGGTGAAAGCAGCTGAAATTAAATCCTGGTCTGCCTGTTACATTGGAGTTTTGTATCCAATTGACTGGCTACTCAGTAACTTGACTGGTATGACTTGCCATACATCTGAGATGGACTAATGACTGGAGTCGAGAAGAAAAGTCTGGGGACTGCCAGAATTAAGGTAAAGAGCAAATATGTGTTCTCCCTTTGGGCTGCCCTCCACCTCATTCCTAAATATTTTTTCAACGTTGCTGTTCGAGAGAGAGTAGTGAGTCTTGTGGCTGACATATTGGGGAATCCATATAGTACCCTACATTCCAGTAAATATTTAAAGATATCCAGGTGGTGCCTCATATCCAAGTCGACAGTATGCAGAGGAAACGATAAGGCACTTGAGAATATGAGAAAAACAATTTGCAGTTTCACTTTCTGGTTTCTGCACTGTGTTTGTATCATTGCTTATTAATGAAGGTTTACATTACAAAGGCATTGTTTGCATCAGCGTTTGTCTCCTCCTTATATAGCTTGCATTATAATTACTGTGAAGCAGGATTTAAGAACATGATTTGAAAGAGAAGGTAGAGGACATCTCTGAAACTGTAACCCCTTCCTCATCCTCAAGGTCATCCCTAGGCCATCTTGTAGCAATAGAGTCTGCAAATGAATAAACTTAGAGTATGAACTTAAGTGTGCAAACACACGCACATTCACAAGACTGCACAATGTCCTTGTGAGTGTTACTAATCTGTTTTAAGTAAATCTGCATTATGTTATCTTTTGATGTGAACATGGGATAACTTTCACAGTTGCTGTATGGGGTTATTCTTTCATCTCAAGGCATAGAGTGCCTCATAATGTTGTGAATGGGAAACAGTAGCTGCTGCATTTGTTAACAGGATAACAGTAATGAAGGAATGGACACAAACTATGATCCTCCCCAGGCTGTGTCTGCGTGCACGTGTGTGCGTGCGTGTGTGTGTACGCTTGCATGCATGTGTGTGTACGCTTGCATGCGTGTGTGTGTGTGTGTGTGTGTGTGTGTGTGTGTGTGTGTGTGTGTGTGTGTGTGTGTGTGCGTGTGTGTGTGTGTGGGGGGGGTGTAGCTGCTGAAAATAATTTTGGTTTTGTCCGTCACTAACAGTGACTTCCCTTTGCAGAAATGCTACCTTTACTAACAGCTAAACAAGCAGTGCGCTGCATTTTCCTCCCTGTTGCCTTTTAGATCAAGGCTTCCCTTTAATTTTCCAAATGGATAATCCATCAACATGATGTCTTTAAGACAATTTCTGAAGAGGTATCAACCAGTAAGCTGACAGTGCGGTTTGCCCAGTATTTAAAAAAAACAATTTTCCATACTTCTTTCTTTGTGAGCATTGCTACACTTGTATATGGTATACTGTGCTGGGTTTAATTGATCTACTCACCATTACATTTCCCCTTTCTTGCCTGCCTTTTGCACACTGGGCCTCCATGTCAGCACTACATAAAAGTATTGATGTACAGTATTGAAAGAAAAGATTAGGTTTAAGTCCACCCAGACCATGTATGAAATGCTGAAGTAGGGAGATATAGGTTACATTGTAAGTATGCTAGCTAGAAGCCATTTCCTTGTTTTTACTTTTTGATTCTCTCATCTTTACAAAGACTGAGAAGTTGGCATATATATATTTTTTTACTGGAATTTACTAGAATGATGAATTTCTCTTACCTGCCATTTGCCAGCCAGAGGATCCCTCCTTTGGAAAGGCCTCCAGACTGACCCTTCTATTCCTTTAACAAGAACATTTATACACATCTGAGACAGATAGGAGTGTAGGTCATGGTTGCTTCCTTTCCACCAATAGTCTTAAGGGTATGCCATTTACTTTTCCAGAAAACATCAAGACATTGTTTTTTTGTCCATGTAAAATCGACCACCTCTATAGGGTACACTTCAATTTTTTGATCTCCGTGGAGGAAAAAAAAAATCTGCCCATGTAAGCTGCCAAATACAACATTTTCTAGGCCTTAACCGCAGCATGTAGCCTTCAGTCATGGCAACAATAGAAAGAGTCTTGTACAAAACTGTCCCTGCAGCTTGGAATACTCCAGTGAACAAAATACAAAAAGCTATCAAATTAGATTTTTTTGTAGGATGCTGAACACACTGTTTACTAGAAAATTTAAGTGCAATTTATTGCGAACTAGGTTAGAGCTAGGTAATTGGTACCTAAACTTCCTACTAAAATCACACTATAAACAGCATTGAAGTCATAATGATGCAATAAGGCAGCTCTGTGAAAGGTATGAATATGTAAAGAAGTAGTGCTAGTATCCTTTAATTTGATGCAATCATTTCTGTAAATAAGAATCATGTAAAAGTACAAATATATTGGCATTTATGCTGTATTAGTGTTAATATCCTTCTACAAAATGCAGTGATTTCTGTACATATACAATTTTAAAGTCATGGACCTGCTCTTGCACCAATCCTGGGTGAACTTAATCACTTCACTCACCCCTCCCCATCTACCTGAGTCACACTTCACAACCCTCTCCAACCTCCTACTGTACTCCTTTCTTTTGTTTTTCCCACTACCTTACTATATCCATGTTCTCTCTGCAGACCTTTCCTCCCTACTCACCTAAGATACCTGAAGAACACCTTACCCTGCAGTCTTGTTATAATCTCCTTTTCTCTCCATTCTGACTTCCTTCTACAACCATAATATGAGCACTGCCTCTCATACTAAGGCATCACTCAGTTTCCCCCTCAGTGTCTCTAATCATGTAATCTCTAATATCTCTTTTAAATATCTTGTTAGAATTGTCTCCGGTCTCATTTATCACATACTAATCTGTGTAACAAATAATACAACTAATGAGTTTTTTCTCATATATTTTCTCCAACTCATGGTATTGTTTTTCATTACATTCTACTGTGAAATGTATCCGATGTTTTTCTTATTATAACATTTTTTCACTCCTGTGTTTTGTAGTTTAACATGATACTCTGGGATTTAAAATATCTGTAATTGATTTTGAAAGATTGTGATTGTGGAGCTTTTCTCCCCAGGCCTCTGCTGAAAATTGGCACTTTCTAACCCAGTCAGACTTTCCCAGCAAACAAATGTCAAATAAATGTATTAACAAATAAAAGCACAAAAGTAATACTTAGTGAACGGAAGGTGTTAGTTACGAAGTAACCTGAACGTAAATGATTTAAAATATAACTTTGTAGGTAATCTGTTTTGTAAATGTTGATTTGAACAGTTGTTGCTGCCTCTTGGCCCAGGTCATGATGCAGACTCTCTTTGGGCCAGTTCGCTTACTTAACTTACCTGGTACCTGGTTAACAATGTCAAGTAAACAAACAGAGAAATAACTAGTCCCTGGGTGAATAACCATAGTCCCTTGACAAATGAGGTAAAAGGGCCAGTGGAATAAACACATTGGTATTCATTTTCTTTGGTTGTCTGTCTCATATAGCCCAGTTCCAAACTTAGTGTTGTCCCACATGCTACAAAAGATTCCTTCTCCCAGACTTGGCAAACTGTAAGACAGTAGAGAAGGTGCCTTTCATTGCCATGTGTACTTAGACACTGCTGAAGTCATCATCATACCTGCATTGGCAGAGGTCTGCATCTGTAATATGTCATTTCCTCATTTGTCAACCCTATGTATGGACCCTAGTAAAAATATTTTGGGTTCTTCCTTGACTGGGATGTTAAGGAGATTTTCAGGAATCTGAAAAGTGTGGTAAAGCCCTGACAGTTATTGACAAAATGTATACTGTTGGAGACCTTATGACTTCTCAGAAGGTCATAAAACACAACCTCATCATTGGCAGAAAAAGCTTGTCAAGTATCGGACTGTTCTTCCACTTCTGGTTGCTAAACCCCTCTTCAGTCCTGGTTCATGTAGCAGTTCTGACTGTATATATTTCAGGTTATATACTAAGGAAGAAAAGGTAGGTTTGTTTTCTCACTTTAATATCAGGTGAAGAATCACCCCCCACTGTGAGCATTCCTTGGAATTTTTTGGGAATCACTGTTCATCCCCCAGTGATGTGACTGGTGTTTTCTGCCTTCTCCTGAAGGGTGCTACATTCACTGAAATTTTAGATCCAGTTATGTGATTGGTGGTTCCTGCCTTCTCCTGAAGCGTGCTACATTCACTGAAATGTTAGATCCAGTTATGTGATTGGTGGTTCCTGCCTTCTCTTGAAGGGTGCTACATTCACTGAAATTTTAAATCTAGTTATGTGATTGGTAGTTCTTGACTTGTCTTGAAGGGAACTCCATACCATTTGCAATGGAAGAAGAGGGCCCAGAGTTCTACTAAAGTCTGTTTATCCTGGCAAAGGGGGGAGGGGTGCTGTGGGAGCTGGGCATAAGTACCTTTACTCATCCTGTAAAGTACACCAGGTTTGGAATGATTATGCCGTAAACAGTCCTATTTTTGATGACATTGTTCTGGAATGTAATTCAGAATTGGTGGATGTCCATGAGCACATCAAGATCATTCAGAGTCGCGTGCATTTGTTAATTGGTGTTAGTGGACTTCCAGCATGGGCGTCTTCTTACATTACTGTATATGTATACTTGGTTACCTGTACCTTCTGCACAGGACTCCTTTTACAAACCTGTTGTGGATATTTCTTTAACTTCACTCCTTAGGCATTTCAGTCAAATGAAGATAATGTTCCTTAGTTGAGGCCATTCATGGCTTTCCAGGTGTCTTAGTACTGCAAGGACTTTCTACTGTTTCTGCAAGCCTTAGAGCTGACCACCTCATATAGACAGGATTCAGCTAACGTTGTTGGGTATGCTTGGCCTGATGACCTTCCAGCTTCCTCTGTGTCTTCTATTAGAGGTGAGGCTGGAGGGCCCATGTGACATTATAGTTACACTGTTGCGTTTTTTCTGGCCTATACATGTGTGTCATGGCTGTTGTGGGTATGCACATCTCAGCTTACACTGGTGCATACCGCTACAGCTTTCTTCACATGGTGTCTGTCGTGCAGCAGTTTGGGCTACCACCCTCCCTCCCAAGATGAGTGAATTATCTTCAGCCACTCCCTCCCATGGTGAGCTTGGTAACTTGGTATCTTCATAGGGTCATAGGATCATATGAATTTAGTAGTTTATCGACCCGGAGGTCATTTCAAGCCTAGCTGTTTCATCCAAGTGTAATACCATAGATATGCTAGTCAGTACCCAGGATTGCATTTAGTAATGACTGCCTATGTCCAGGAGGGTTGTGGGTGCTATCCAGGACAGATTTTGCTAGGACCCTTCTCCAGGGGCTCATGATCCTTATCCTTCATCCTCCCAGGTTAGATAGCCTTTGATAGTCAGCCCATATAGCCTGAATGCTACTGCAGCAGTGAGACTAATGAACGTAGCACATTTGTTACCAGTAACTATAGATGTTCAGATTCCTCACTGTTGCAGTAGCCACACCCATTCTCCACCCCCTTATTGTGTATATAGTTACTGAATGGGATACCAGGTCATTTGGTATCTTTTTAAATTTCAGGATATGTAAGCTCCTTTTCTTACGGACAAGAAAGTCCTGAAGAAGTCTTCACTCTGACTGCTGATTTCCCTCCACAAAGTTGAGCAGGGAAATCAGCAGTCAGAGTGAAGGTGTGGAAGGGAGCCAGAGATTTGCGAATCTGGCCGGTTGTATCCTGGGCAAGATGCAAACCATGCAGCCTAAAGGCTACTGCAGCGCTCACCTACTGCACTTTCTCCATTGCACTACAAATTAAGACAGCTGGATAGGGTACAGCAGTTTACCCATCTATATGCTCGTTAATAAAGCCATGACTTGTCTGGGTACTGTGACCTAAAACTACTACAACTAAAACTGGTGGAAATGTTTGCAATGCTTAAATTAGCTTTAATTAAAAAGTGATGGCAGACCGTAACAAAATTTAGTTCAACTGATCTAGTGGAGAAGCAAGCTCCATTCACCCTGAACTGCACTCCTCAACTTTAAGTTGAGTAACAAAAGGCTACTTTAAACTGAATGGCAACAAACCACTTGATACAAATACAAATGTGCATTCTGGAAAGCAGTTCACTATACTTATCATACAATACACTAAGTGCTTCAGTCCTTCTGCCCTGACTCCAGTTAGAATATCTGTATTCATTTTTAAAAAAGCCCTGTCTGCACCTGTCAGTCATACCTCCTGACATCTTGTGCCTAGTGTGGCCTCCCCTTTCATCACACCTACACTGTGCTTGTGCTTAGTGTGGCTGCCCCTTTCATCACACACACACACACACACACACACAGTGCTGTGTCCTGCCAAAAAAGCTATGTGATTGTATTTAGGATTAGAACTTTCTGATTTTTTTTGTGTACCTGTTCTCTGATGAATGTTATTCAGTCTTAAAATTGTAACTTCACAAGAAGTAGAGATCAGAACTTCTTCACCTAATGCAAAGAGAGTTTTTGTCTAAAGGGATTGTTTTAACTAAATAATTCTTAGTGTTGAGTTTTCAAAATGTTGACCTTCAGAGTCTGTTACCTCTCATCTCTTCAGAAAGATTTATGGTAACATTAGATCTAAAAGATTTTATTATTACATTCCCATAGCTACAAGCTTCAGAATTACAAAAAGTTATGTCTGTCAATCATCAACCCCCTCCATGGTCAATTGGCCCATTCATTCCTCATCACCTGAGTGAGGGCTAGCTGGAAGGGGCCATCAGTTATCCATCAGAAGGTAGTTCAAGGTTTTCATCTTTAGTTACCCCATCCCTTATGCATGTACACAACAAGGTATAGTGTAGGGGTGTGCAATGAAGTAACAGCAGTGGACATCCCCTCCTTCCACAGGGACATTCCCTCCAGGCATCCTTGCCCCACACCAAGCAGTGAGCATGTTGATTTTCTCCAGGTAGTTAGCACAACCCACTGTGCCCATAAATGAACACAATCATTCCCTCCCTCCTTGTAGAGGTAAGTAGGTCCTGCCCCCTTCACTTCTTCCCTCAATCCTCCATTGCTGCTTGCTGGAGCCAGTAGTTGAAATCCTGGTCAGCTGTCCCTTCCATGCACTGAGTCCATCTGGGAGACTCTTCCTGCTTAGTTCAGAGGGCATTTATTTCAGTTAGTCTCCTCTTTTCTTTTGGAGTACCTGGTAAACCTTTGCTAAGATTTGGAAAAGATAATTTTTGCATAGGCTGTGAACAAGAAGAAAGACATCCTGTTTTGCGCTGTCAGTGAGCTCAGATCTGTCCTTTCTTCCTGTGCACATTTGGCATCTGATAAATGGTCATGAAAGTGTGATGCAAACAGGTTTCTGTTGTCTTCAGTTAATGGTAGTAGTAGTAGAATAAATTTATTTTTATTTATTTGTATTTATATATATATATATATATATATATATATATATATATATATATATATATATTAACAGGGGTAAAGCATTGATCCATATTGACCTTTCACAGACTGGATCTGGGTGTGCTGTCTGGTTAAGTGACTTGCCACTTAGTGTTTGTCTTACCACATCTTTTCAAAACATTTTTACATTAATAGGTACTGTAACAAATCTGTCTGTATATTTTAAAGTGTATTTCCAATATTCTTTAGTTAAAGATTTTTATTCATTTTCAAAAGCTTGTCGTTGGTTGTTTACTAATGTATTTTTGGGTAACTAAAACAAGTTGGTGGAATTATACTGCTGGCAGCAAGCTTTCAAATAAGGTCTACATACCATAAGGTACTGCATTACATTTATGTTTAAGAGTGCACAGTAATGATTGTCTGGTTAAATGACTTAGCAGTTAATATTTTTCTTCTGTTATATGTCTATTCAAAACCTTTTATTTTACATTTCTACATGCTTTAAAGTATTTGTATGTATATTTTTAAAGTGCCTTTCCAGAATTCTTTAGGTAAAGGATTTCAGTTTAGTTTCAAAAACTTGTGGCTAGCTGTTTATAATGTATTTAAAGGTAACTACAATAATCTGGTAAATTTACATTGTTTTCCTCCTTTCAAACAGAGAGACTGCTTAGCTCTAGGTATTGTAAGATATTGTATTACATTTGTTTTTAAGAATGCACAATGCTTTTCTCATCATTTGGCAAATGTTCAAAAGAGCTCATGCAAAAGGAATTACTTTTTTGATCAAATCTAGAAAGATTGAGGAAGAATAGGGGCAAGCCCCCTGCACCCCCCACACTTGCTTGATAATTAAACTATACCAGCTCTGAGATCCCACAGTAGCAGCGTAAGGGCACACTCATTAACCCTGCTGTACTGCAGTCTCAAATGCAAAGCAAACAGCAGGCTGAAAAACAACTCTGTAAGAGCATTTGCTCTTAAAGACTCCAACCACCATGATATACATCTGTGGTGTGTCAGACTAATCTGGCTGTTGTCAGCCATTTAACATAAAAATTGAGAAGGGGGTTGTGACACTAAAATTTATTATTAGCCTCTCCTGGAAAGTCTTATATTAATATTAATGCAGTGAATTTAGCAAGTACACAATTACAGTTGGTAAGATAGCACTAAATGCTACTGCAGCAGTGAGAATAATTAATATAGTACAGTTGTACCAGTCAGTGAGTGAGGTGGGTGAAATGGGGATTCATTGGTTGTTTCTCTGCTCATCATTTGCACAGTGTGGAGTGTTTGAGTGTGGCTGATGTTAGTCGATGCCCAAGGCAGCAATGTTCATTTGCCATATGCTGTTAAGGCTAATTCTGTCATATTGATTGTTAGATTATTATTCAAAGCAGAGTAGTGGATAAAAAATTATAAACTCTATTCCTGACATATTACTAGGTGGTAGTGGCACAGATTTTTAAAGTCTGTACCCTGCTAACCTCTACTTTGGTGTGAACCTTGATAAAAATGATGCACATGGAATCATCTAAATAGTTTGTGTTATTGATTATATGATATTGGTTTGGGCTAGTAATGTATATTGACACAAAAAATCATAAATAAAACACATTATACCATGACCCCCCCCCCCCATTAATATTCCAAAACGTGCATGCTGATTGGCCAGCGTGCACGTTGTAAATCGACTTATACTAATGGAAATAGGTCCGGTCGCCCGGACTTTTTCCATTAGTATAAATCTCTTTTAAAACACTGTCTCGCTATGTTAAAAGAGTTTAACATAGCGAGACAGGTTTAAAAAAAACAAAGGAGATCTCCGTTGCTTTTTTTAAAGCTGTCTCGCTATGTTAAACTCCTTTAACATAGCGACACAATGTGTAAAAAGCAACGGAGATCTTGCTTTCTCCGTTGCTTTTTTTTAAACCTGTCTCGCTATGTTAAATGGGTTTAACATAGAGAGACAGCTTTAAAATAAGCAACGGAGATCTCCGTTGCTTATTTTAAAGCTGTCTCACTATGTTAAACCCATTTAACATAGCGAGACAGGTTTAAAACAGCGGAGAAAGCAAGATCTCCGTTGCTTTTTACTGTTTCACTATGTTAAATGGGTTTAACATAGCGAGACAGCTTTAAAATAAGCAACGGACATCTCCGTTGCTTATTTTAAAGCTGTCTCGCTATGTTAAACCCATTTAACATAGCAAAACAGCAAAAAGCAACGGAGATCTTGCTTTCTCCGTTGCTTTTGGCCACAGCTGTGATGTACTGTGTAGGCATGCGCAGTACATCAGAACTGCCGCGGATGCCAGACAGCTGCGGAAGGGCAGCAAAGAGGCATTATACAATGCCATTATTTAAGAAAAGTAATTATTTCTTTTCTTAAATAATGTCATAGTATAATAGCAATAACCCACTTCTGGGTGTGGGTAATGCGGGATTTACCCACGGTTGTCTTTGTTTGGTCCCTCGGGGTTCGCCCTCGGGACCAAACCACACCAACCGTGGGTAAATCCCGCAGTACCCACACCCAGGCGTGGGTTATTGCTATAGTATTCACATCATCAAAGTTTATAAATTAAAAAGAAACCATAACTTCAGAAAAGAAGTATCAAAATAGCCATGCAGAAATTTCAAATAATATGAAGTAATAAAAATTGTATTTGGCCTGGCGACTCTACTTCATTTTGTCGAAAAACCTATTTGTCGAATACCTTTTTGCTGAACCCTATTCGTCAGAGCTTTAATCCATCAAATGTTCGTTTAAGCAAATTTTTTCCTTGGGGGAAAAAATGCTTGGCCATCATTGGGAATTATGCCCTTTTCCCCACTACAGTGTCATCTCAGAGTTGGTATATTTAGTTGGGGGGGGGGTGCAGTCCCCTACCTGGGTGGGTTTTAAATGTTGTGACGCTCATTTGGTTGGCCAAGGTTTTTTCCCCCCTCGGAAGAAATTTGCTTAAAATTAATATTTCATGGATTAATGCTTTAACGAATAGGGTTCCACAAAAAGGTATTCAACAAATAGTTTTTTCAACAAAGTGAAGTAGACCATACCTGGCTGCTGGTATGCTTTCAGGAGGCTGAAAGGAAATAATTGGTGGCATGACAGAGGTGCTTATACAGTTGAGAGGTAACACATGGCAGTCTGTGTTGGCCCTTCTCCCAAGGCAAGCCTAAAGTTTTGACAGTGCCAGAGGGTGGTGTAGTGGTAATGCCTTTGACACAGAAAATCATTCAGGGACATATGTATGGGGTCTAAGCAATGGTGGGGGCAGCCTGGAGATGTCAGGTTGCATCACTACACTGGCCCAAACTCTGTATTAGAAAGGAATTGGGCAAATATTATGGAGTAGGCAGGGAGGATGATGTGCGAGTATTATTCTCCCTCCTGCATGTACCTAACCAAGCACTTACACCAATTGGAATGCCCCCAGTGGTTTCTCACTAAAAAAATGCAAAGTATAAGACACATAAGACCCTATCCCTTTACACCATCTCATATTGTTTATTGAGAGGGGACTTATGCCGGCATTCTCTGATCCACCCCAGATGAAAATGTTACATATTTTCAAGAAAAATTATACAAGTGTAACGTGTTCTATGGAACTGAACCTTATTTGTGACTCTAACAGAACTTGCTGAAGAGACAGATTTGTATCTCCATGGCTACCTCGTTTATGGAATAAACTTCCCATCTTCATTAAAACAAAGCACGTCCCTCACTCTCTTCAAAAGGAATTTGGATAAATGGATGAGGAGCCATAAATTCACTCCTGGGGTACTGCCCATGTCTCTTATGAACAGAGGCATTCTCTGAAATGACACAGGGCTCCAATAACCAAAGACCCACTACCCTGATATTGCCCCATCCCATATCTGGGGAATTAAGATATAATATTGCTATATCCTGGGTATTATTGGCTAGGCTTGTAAAGGCTCTTATGCCATTAGCCTAGTAATCACCTTTGAACCTATGAACCGTGTTGTGATCACTGGGTAAGTTTTGGAAGCCACCTAGCAAGTGTTATGTAGCATCACCCGAATATCCTGCCTCATCTCTCCTATGGCTACTAGAGGTCCATTAATAGATCCTGGTACACTGCCACATTGCTATCTGTGTGATCTGTCTGCTTTTGAAGGTTGATGAGATGTGAATGGTGAGGTCTCTGTGCTCTGTATACCTCCTTTTACCCACCAGAGTCACCTCTCAGGTTTTCTGCTATAATGGTCTTCCTTTCCTACTGGTTATAATCTGCAATACACAAGCAGGAAGAGATGCTAAACCTGTGCACCTGTATGCAGTAGTATCACTGCACTCAGTGGAGGTCATATGTTGTCTTGGCTGTGGATCTCACATTTAGTGCATTGTTTTATTTATTGATCTTTTTGCTGTTGATGGAGTTAGTCCTAGTAGGCTCGTGGCCACTCTTCAGGGGAGACCTAAGGTGGTAGTTATACTACTAGGGGAAGTTTTGGATAGGTCACTGGGGAGCTTCGCTTACTCTTCATTTTTGTGAGTGGGACCCATTTTGGAGGAGCACTTCCTGTTTCCATTACAGGCACAGAGGCAGATGGAGAGAGAAGGAGATGATGGAGTGGTGAAAGGAAATGAAGGAGAAAGAAAATATTGAGACTGGAGAACATATGCAGGATTCTGAGGAAATGTTTCAAAGAAACCTGCTTGATGGAGATGAGTTAGCAAATGATGGATGTGTAATTATAACCTCCAGTCAGGAAGGTTGCTGGATAATTTACTTAAAGAAATGGTGGTGCAGAGTAAGCCAGAAAATGAAGGTCATGTTTCCTGGGGTAACATTATGGAGAAAATACAAAATGAGGATGTAGAGACAATCCTGAAGAATAGTGGTGAGATGGAAAAGAAAACACATGCAACGAAAGTAAAATAAGGCAAAAGTGGAGCAGCAGAAAAGGCAGAAGAAAATGTAAAATGGAAGTACAGGGTAAGGATTCAAAGTAAAGAAGACAAATAAATGGACAGGTATGGAGTGTGGGACAATTTAACACCTCCTTTGAGTGTAATAGCTCATGTGGTAAGAGCTTTTAATCACATTTTATCACATTGTATTTGAGACTGTTTTTTTAAATGGAAAATGGAGAGTATGAAAACAAGAAAGAGTGTAACACAAGGAATTTTTATGTGATAAAAGCATTTAACAGGTAAAAAGATTCACTTACAATTTCAAACAAAGGTAGAAAGAGAGACTTTGACAGGACAGTTGAAACTTTATGCAAAGAAGTATTGGTCATTGCAAAAAAATATGACAAAAGGGGTTTATAGACTGGTTGCTGGGACTGTATTATTGTGTTAAAAATCGAAAGAGGAAAAATATACATGTACCAAGCATGATAAATGTGGAGGAGAATAGGGTGTTGTAAAATACTGGGGACAACCCAGAATATTTTTTGTGGAAAGGGACATTTGATAAGTAACAGTGAAAAAAGAAATTGTTATATTTGTGGGGAAATTATACAAAAAATGTGAATTGAAATGTAACAAATTAACAAAATTAGACATTTATGGAGGGATTGCAAAAATGAAAACAAGAGTAAGGAAAAAGGGAAGAGAAGATAATGAATAAAGAGAAGAAATTTTAGAAGTAGTAAGAATAGAAGAAAAAATAGATGAGAAACGAATAATAAAGCGGACACATAAGACGATTCTGAAATAAGTGATGAAATAAACTGGGAGTCAATAAAAGAAAAAAAAGAATTCTTTTTGGTAAAGGGTAAAAGACAGAAAAAGAAAATTTAAAAGGATAAATGCAAAAGAAAAAAGAAAGTAAATGGATGAAAAAGAACATATACACCTAAAGTTTGAGGCTTGGTATAATGGTTAAGGTGTCTGACTCACATACACAAGATAAAGTGTTTGATTCTCACCTCTGGGAAGGAACTTGGTTAGGCTTAGAATGGCCTATTAAGGAAGCTAGCCTAGTAATGAGCTATGAACTCATGACACCATGAATCTAAGGAAAACAGAAAATGAAAAATTTAGAGGGCTTTGTATAAATTTGAATAATAAGAATATAGTAAGAAGAATAGGAATTTTGGACTGGTGTAATACATGTGATGTAAATGATTCCATTAGAAGACTCTGGATTTTTAACAAATGAAAGATTACAACCAAGAAACTATGGGGAGGAAAGATAATATGAAATTTGAGAAATGAGAGATGTTCTGGAATAGATGTATACTGTAGAAATATAGTAAAGATACTAGATGTAACTTTAGCAAAAATGGGTAGATTAACCATTGTATATGTAAAATGGAAAGAACAAGTATGTAGAATTATAACACAATATGCTTATACTAATTGTAAAGAAAGGGAAAGTTTATTTCAACAGATTTTAGATTATGTATAAATATGAATATTATAATAAGAGATTTTAGCTGTGATTTAAAAGGCGGGCGTAAAAAGAAAAGAAATGATATAAGAAAAATGTTAGACATTATAAGATGTAGTAAGTTAAAACTCTGGGGAAAAAGTCATGGACTTACAAAAAGGGTTTGTATACAACTGAAATAGAGTATGTTATAGTATCAGAAGTTTTATTTATAGGAAAATGAGAGGTAGTTGAAACAGGATTTTCTGATCATCTTCCAATATGGCTACAGATAAAGTAAAACAAGGAATCTATAAAAATAGACAAAGGATTAATAAGGATAAATGAGAAAGCACAGAATGAAGAAAGAGGTTAAATAATGCAGTTATGAAAAAATATTACTATGAGAACATTTCTATAAAAATCGGCTTGAATTATGGATGATATTTAAGGAAAAATATAAAAAAGTTTTTACAGTGGCAATATGATGTAAAAAAAGTAGAGAAAGAAAAATATAAAAGAACATATAATGATACATTGAAAGATTTAGAACTTAATGATAGAATATACTTTGACAAAGATAAAGAATTATATGAAAGAAAGCAAGAAAAAAAAATACAAGAATTGTTATATAAGCAAAGTTAGTTTTTACAAGGAAAAATAGAAGTATTGAATTACTTAAGCAGATTAGTAAAGGAAGATGGCAGTGTAATGAGAGAAATAAAAAAATGTAAAAGGGAAATGGAAAGAACTCAGGAAAAGATTATGAATAGTGTAGTAATATATATATAATGTTTAAAGAAAAAAAAATGTAGTCAAAAGACATAGAAAGTAAAAAAAAGTTAACAGAAAAGAGAATAAAGAAATGGAAAAGGTGATTCTTTAAATGCTTTAGATAAAGTATTAGAACAGGTAAATATAGATTAGTCTGCAGGCCCAGATGGAATAGGATATGAAATGTATAAAAATTTAAGGGATTGGCAAAAAAAATGTTTAAGATTTTGAAGGAATGGTTAAATGAAGGTTTTATGTGCAGAGAATTATGTAGCAGAATACTTAAATTCATATAGAAGAAGGATGATAGAAGACAGTTAAAAAACTGGAGACCAGTACTATTGAATAATCATGATTATAAGATCTTTATAAACATAATACAAAAGAGATTTGAAACTAAAATGGAAAATAACATATATAGTATAAAGGGGAATGTTTGTCAAGAATTATTAATGACAGAGAAATTGTGGATGATGATATGAACAGAAAAGAAGCAAAAATCCTAGTTGGAGACCTTAATAAGGCATTTGACACAATTGGACATGAAATCTTATGGGTAATAATGAAAAAATATGATGCAAGTGAGAAAGTTATGAAATTATGTATGTCAGCATATATGAATGATAAAGTAAAAATGCTTGTAAATGGCTGGTTAAGCCAGGGGGTGCATATAAAAAGTGGTGTATGACAGGGATGTCCAATGAGCTGTATACTATTTGCATTAGTTATGAATGTGATAGTATGTGAAATAAATCACAAAATGAAGGAGGTGGGTATATAACATTTGAAGGGTTAAGAATTTCAGTTCTGTTAACATATGCAGATGACATTATAATAATTGCAAAAAAACATAATTTGAATAAGAAGAAATAATTTGCACAAATGAATGTGCAGAGATGAAAGGGTAAAGAGAAAAGTAAAGGTTTAAGTGCTGTTGTAAAGATTGGGGTATGTATTTTACAATGAATAAAATGTCTGTGTTGGGTATAAAATTTGAGAATAAAGATGTAAGTAGAATTCAATAGGAAAAACAATAGAAGAAATAAAACAAACATCTTTTTTGAAGAACATATAAATTATCATTCAGAAAAAAAGGCTTATTTCATAAATTCAGTACTGATGGGGAAAACAGCATACTTGGCAATTGTATTTATGCTACCAACAGTATTTGAAAATACATTATTGCAGATATTTTTTTCATTTGTATGGGGGGGTCTAGATTAAACCCAGGAAAAAGAGGAGTTATGTAAATAAAGAAGGTGTAGGGTGGGTTAATTAACCCAATGTTATGTGTTTCTTCATTAATACAAAGTGTTAAAGTAGATAAATGAAAACAATGAGAGATTAGTAGTCAAACTATATAAATGTAAGTATGATAAATTTTGGGGTATAGTAAAAAAGAGTAAAAGAGAGAATGTGTATAAATGAAGAAATGTTACCAAGAAGAAATATTTGTGTGGAAAATAAAATTTGATGATATAGAAAAAGATAGAAAGGTATGATATAAGAATGTAACGATAAAACATTACTATCTAAAACCATGGAAACATCTAACAGATTAAACAAATGAAAGCTATAAATTTGAGAAGCAAATGGTGCAATCAGAAAGTAGAAAGAATGTCAAGATGTTTTTGTGGAGACTGGTAATAGATAAAGTGCCATTAAAAGGAAAAAGTGATAGAATATGTTTACATTGTCAAAAAGAAGAAATAACTATGGAACATTCATTTTTGAAATGTAAAAGAGTAAAAAGATTATGGGAAAAACTATGTAAATAAGATTTTTTTCAAAGATATAAAAGAAGTGGATAAAATAAGCATGGATATGATTAAATACAGATGTATGAAAATATAAGTAAAGAGTATGTTAAAGGAATAAATAAAAAAATACTTTATGTTATATGGGTTATATGGAATGAAAGAATAAATTAAATTATGTTTAATGATAAATGGACTTTATCAGCAATGATTAGTAAAATCAGATGGTGGTTATGGAAAAAGGAGTGAGGGTCTAATAGGGATGAAAATTTAGTATGATTGTGAAGGAAATTATGAATATGTGTAAACAAATATATATATTTATATATTTGTACATATGCAAGTATTTATAAATATGTAAATATTTTGTAAATAAGAGTTATTTTATATGTAAATAAAGGACTACTCCTCTTTTTAATAGGTGCCGTGGGATCTTTTACATCCATCTGAGTTACCACCAACTCAGATGCACCTCAGTTTAACATCTTATCCGAAAGGTGACACTGAGTACAGCCCCCCACATTGTGCTGCACTGCACTGTCTGCAATCCAACTACCTTGTGTGGGTATAGAATCCACAGCCTTCTGCACCAAAGGAAAATCTGCTACCTGTTACGCCACTGACACTGCTATCCTGTGCAGTAAGCAACACATCTTGGACAAACGTGAATGAGGCTGTATAAAAAGGCATACCCTTAAACCATTCCCACACAGATTGGACATTTATAATGATGAGAATATGTAAAGTGCCCTTTGAATAAAAGGTGTTAAGTGTGCAGATGACTACGTTTGCCATACGATACAATCTCTCACATGCTCTGCAATAAAGAACATGTGACATATAAGCATGGTATGTGTGCCAGTGATAAAAGGGCCAGATTGGTTAAGAGATGCCATTTGCTGAACATGCTTGTAAAGTACACATGTCCATATGGGTCTGCTATACGTGATCAAAATTTCAAAAAGCCGAAACTCATATGGCCGAGACCATATGTTCCACTTTTGAAATTTCAAACATGTAAAAAAAAAAAAAAAAAAAATACCTACATGTTGCTAGCAGGGGGACAAGCCTCCCTGCACACCCTCTGCTATTTAAATATACCAACTCCGAGATCGCACTACAGTGCGGAAAATGGAAATTTTTCCCATTCCACGCTATAGGGAGCTGTCCATTCAGAACATTCAAACTTCCAAAAGTCGATCATATGATCACGGCCATATGAAAGCCAGCCTTTTGTAAGTTTGATCATCTGTAGGGGACCCGTCCATATACACTTATATTGTACACCAGAAACCCCATGGGTACAACAGATACCCTTTAAGTACCACATCCACAGTGTAATTGGCAGTTGTGCATGTTCTGACATAGCTTTGGGGAAATATGTCCATAGGGTGCACCCAGCATTGAGTACTAATGTAAACTGCCGTGCATGATGTCATGCAGCATGAGCACTTTGGCCACTTAAGGTGCACTGTTTGCATTTATAGAACCTACCCATAGCTGATTTCACACAAGCCCTTATGATCACATCAGACAGAGGTAATGGTGCAGCTGTGCTATGTATATTTCAGTACACATTGGCACACATCACATTGCCCAAAGGTGCAGGAGATGCATACTATAGCCAACAAAACCTACATACAAAGAACATGCATTAAAAGTGCCATATATGCACTCATTGCATGCACATTACCGGCACTCACTACTGATGCTTCTGGAAAACCTGCTTTACAGCAGTGTCTTTAGGTGCTAAAAAAAAAAAAAAAACACACCTATTGTAAGCGCGCTTATACCTGATTTTACAGTGATACATAAGTGATGCACAGGTGAGCAACTTACCAAAAGCTCCCATTGGCCACCTTATTTTCAGCTTCATGAGACACCAGTGTCTGTCATTCTGCCATCTGATGAGATCTGACCTTTTGTGGTGACAGTACTTCCTATGTCTATGAATATCGGTGACTGTGGTCAGATGCCAGCAGATCTCCTCCAATATGTCTGCCCATGACAGACCGTAACACATGAGAACTGTACCATTCAGTGTTTTCTTCTGGGACAACATACTCAGCAAAAAGGCATACTTCGTGGTTTCTACATGTGGGGGATGTTAACCATTACACAGCTGTAGCTGTCATTTTGCTGGAGCAATACAGGATTTTGGTCACGTGGGGGCCACACCTAAACTGTGTCATGGATTGTCACTCATCCTGTATTGGCTGCAGATCTGTGTTGCTAATTTTTAAATGGAATACAGATTTCAATTATTATGCTCATTATTTAGAAATATCAAGAGAAATCTCATAGAAAATGAGGTGTTTGTGTGATAATTACAGCGGTGTGTTGGCTAAGTGGGAATGATAGGGTTGGTGAGTGGAGTGAATGATGTTAGACCAATGTTGTGAAAAAGAAAGAAGAGAAGTTATATTAAGCAAAATATGTGAGTGAGAAGTGAAGATTCGTGCAAAAGAACCTACCATTTGAGGGACACTAAAGATGTTGCTAGTAAGAGAGATATGATATGGCTGGATGAGAGGCAGTGATATGTGACTAATGAGAAGATGTGGGCCTTTATTTGTATCCTAAATTTTGGAAGGGTAAGGTGCTTTTTATTTATGGTGGAATACTTTCTCAGGGTTTTGGTCCTATTGTAGACAAGCAATGAGATGTGCACTGGATATTAATTTTGGGAGTTTTGAGGGTTTTGCACTGTTTGGGGACTGAGTGAGCATGTTTTCTGAGGCTGAAATAGGAAGGTTGTCCAATTAGTTTAGCTGATATGACAGACAAGATCTGGTTGACTAGGAGTTTGAATAATTGGGGTTGTAGGAGAAGGTTACCCCTTTGAACAAGGAGACATTTTGCTTTTTTTCAGTTTTTTATACTGCTGTCCTTTTTAAGGGGATTGTGTAATAAATCCACAAATTTTATTGGTCATTGCCTGAATGGTTGTGGAGTTTGATTTTGATGTTGAGGCTATGAGAGGAAGGCTGCATTCAAACTGGAATAATAGATTGCCTTTGCCTGCAGTTGTTCTGGTGGTTTTTAGTAAGAAAGGGGATATGTTATTGGTATCAAACAGAGAGAAAGAGAGAGAAAACCTTTTTCCTTGTGTAGTCAAGCTGGAGTTAGAAGCTAAGGGAGGGGTTAAGCCAAATGCCAAGGTATTTAAAAGGTAATTTTTTCTATGGGGGTGTTGTGGTCACAGATATACAAAGAGATTATTTTTTTTTAAGTTTCTGTTTGGTGGCAACAATTGTACTTTTGGTTTTATTAATGTTAAGAAGGAGGCTTTTGTTGGAGATAAAGTGTATTAGAGCTAGGAAATCTGCTTGCAGAATTGTTTGGAAGATGGGTACTAAGCTATTTGTGAAAAATAGTATAAACTGCATAGGAAAGAAAAGGGAAATATAAGGTAGGGCAAGAAGTTGTTTATGTACAAACATGGAAATAGTAAAAGAGCAAGTATGAAATTTTGCAGTACTCAGTTTTGAAGGTCGAGTGACTGGAAATCAAGGTATGAATTTTGGCAGTAGTGATTTATGAGATGGTTTTGAAACCGATGTAAGGGACTGGGACTTAAGGCTGTTTATAGTAGGTGACTGAAGAGAATTTTGTGGTCAATGAGGCAAAAGGCTTTTGTAAGGTCAACAGAGATGGCACCAGTGACCTGCCCTGAACCCGTAGCTAGGAGTGTTTCATCAGTTGGGATCCACAAGGCTGTGAGTGCAGTATGACCAGACCAGAACCTGTGTTGTTTACGAGAGAGGAGGTTGTAGGTAGTGATTTACTGGGTGAGTTGATGTATATAATTTTTTCAAGTGGTTTACCTTTTGTGGGAAGGATAGAGATTGGCCTGACTTGAGACGTTTTGATGGTATTAGATTGCTATGAGATTGGGCTAACAATGGCTATTTTCTATATATTTGGTATGGTATTTTGCATTAGGCAGAGACTGAAGATGTGTTGGAGAGGGGTTGCAAGAAGGCCCCTGCAGAAATATATGAGTCAGGGATAGAGACCATATTTGTCTGGCAGGCTGTCAGTTTTTGTGTGTTGTGTTGGACAAGGAAGTTTTCATATAAATAATACATGGCATTAGAGTGTCACACCTTGATGTCATGGCTTCCACGTTGATTGTGCACACACATTAGTGATGCAACATTTATAGTCAGTACCACCTGATATTTAATGGAATAATTTCTTTGGCAATTTTATGTATGCTGGTGCATCATTAGTGGTGTGTGTCCAGATCACAGTATATGTGATATCCACTGTACCACATATATGTAGTAGGTGGCAAATTATGAGAAGTCCACATATCACTGATGTGAGCTCCAAACATTGTCTTTGACATCCGTATATTTTACTAGAGGAAATGTCTGGAAAATAACTGCAATATCCCAGTAGTAACTCTGGCATGTTCCGATAGCTAAGATTTTTAGATTCATTATAACTTGGATCTGCAGGAGTATCATCTTCCCACTAGCTCCTTGTACCTCTCTCTTTCTGTGTATAAGTAGCACAAAATGTCATGTGCTGATGAAACCATGTGGAAACATCAACCTATTCCCACTTGGAGGGTGAGGTATACAGTAGTTATAGCCAGGTTTGCCACCTAGCATGGGGTGGCATATAGCTTGGTCTGCAGCAGCTATTACCGTGCTAGCTCTGATATTTTTGCAATTATTAGTGAACAGCTATCCATTTTTGTTGTGTGTTTATCTGTAGTTTTGAATGTGTATTGTTTTATATCTGTTACAGTATAATGTGTAAGTTGGTATACACGTTTATGAATTACAGTGTGTGACATCAGTGATGCAATGGCCTCATTTGCATATTCATCGGATTCTTAGGAGTTAAGAGGCAATTTATTTTCATGACAGTTAACGCCTTCCCAGCACCTACTGTCAGGTTGCACCCACTTTTTCGAGGAGGGATAAGCCAGTCTGTCCCAACATAAATTTGTCAACACCCATCCAGTCACCTGTGTTCTGCTTGAAGGATGATGATGTGTCGTGGTGCGTAACCTGCATTGGAAGTTTATTCCAGAGATAGGGTGGTGCTGCTTAATGAAGCTCTCTGTGCTTCTCTTATTTTATTATATTTATTTTGCATTTGTTAACTGGGGGTGTCTGACTGAGCCGAAAAGGCCCTTTTTCAACAGAGGCCCGGGGAGAAAAGCTCCACAAAGAAAAATTACAGATACATTTTAGTTATTTAGACATGATCAGTGTACGCACAAATTACAAAAGACATGTTTTTACAGTGGTATGCGGCACATCAACAGTTACAGTGGAGAGAACAAACAAAAAAATATTAATTTAAAAATAAAGGTAATTAATAGATTTGTGGTACACAGCTGAAATTTGGAACATTTCCTGATTATCTGCTGATAATCTGCACTGGAAGTTTACTCCAGAGATAGGGTGGGCACTGCTTAATGAATCTCTCTGTCCTTCTCTTCCTGATTATTTGCTGATAGTGATGTATGTCTCCGGTGCTAATGTTTATAGAACTGTTAAGTGTGGTGGTACACGAGCTTAGTTATACAAGGGTTTCCAGTGGTGCAGTAGGCAAGGCAAAGATCCCCTCAAGGGTCTATAAAATACTGGGTAAAGGGGTAGAGTATATCGTACTGATTACTTGGTCTAATGAATGTTGAATATAAGGGGACAATGACTTCTTTAGAGCTTGATGGCATACCCTTGCAATCGTTTGTGCTAAGTAGGACTTTACAACTACATTTTCTTCATAATGATCTATTGAGAGGCTGTTGTCAGCCCAGGTTCGAAGGTCTCTTACTACATTTTTATTTTGCAGCAGGGTATTAATTATATTATATGTTGAGGGTAGAAATTATTTGCCAAGTGCAACAGATCTATTCTTTTTGACATTTGATTTGAGCCCATTTTTAGTATTTATTTTATTTTATTTAAATGTTTTACCAGGGTAAAACACTGATCAAACTGTGACCAGTCACCGGGATTACCTGAGTACTCAGTAAATACTCGATATACCTGGTATTTACTAGAGTAAGTTATTTCCGAAGGGTACAGGTGTCAGAAAGGATCTTTTCAGTAACACAGTTTATAGTCATTCATGATGAAAACATGACTGGGTTTAGTGGGACGGAAGCTTTGCTCCACACTTTTCCCTTGCTCTATATAAACTAAATCCAAAGTCACAATACTTTGGAAAAGGGAAAAACAGGAATCCTATTAGGTCAGGATTTACAAAATGCATTTTTAATTTAATATGATTAGCTGAGTTGCAGTCCTCCTGTTTTAAGTCCTTTGTGTGAACCGAGGCAGCTGCAGACTGTACTACATCTTATGGATACCTGAATAAAATTCCTAAAGCTGCAGCCACAGCATGCTTTTTTATATTAATTCACAGTAATGCTGCACTTTTGGGAGGGGCCATTCCCAACCTTGAGCACCCAGCCTGCTCACCTTCCAGTGACCAATTTGTTTTTCACCATTTTGCATGGTGGGGTGGGGAGCTGTTTCATTTCATGAAAGGTGTGCTTTATCAAGACACTGTGTCTACCTTTAGACTGACATTGGAGGGGGAAAAAGAGGTGAGAGCAACTGAGTGCTCATCACTGGCTGGATCAGCTTTCTTATGCTTGCCTAACTTCTGCACCTCTTAATGACTTGACAGCATGCTTTTGAAACGGGGCTTGCAATACTGAGATAGTATTTGTGCATGAAATGTCATAGCCAACTACAGTGCCTTGCATGTCTTAGCAGCAAACACTGCTGTGTCTGATACTCCATGTATGGTTTCAGACCAGCAGATACCTCTACCAGATGGCACCTGAGTAGCAGGACCAAGGCACCACACTCCTCCTTGTCTAGGTGGGTCAGTTGTCCACTCATTCCTTTTCCTGCTTGGCCAGCTATGCCAACACCCAAATCCACTGATTGATCCTGGTTCACTCAGGTTGCAGTCAGGGATCTATCCTTCTGCACCCTTGATCTGGCATATCTTGCTCCTTGTAACCATTTAGCACTTATTTAAGCGGATAATTTTGATCTTACAACCTCTGTTTGAACTTCGTGACTACCTGGGTTTTTATGTAATATTTTTCCTATGTGCTTCTTCATTATTGCTGCTCTCTGCAAGCTTGCACATGCAAATAGAGAAGCAATTGTGTGAAATGAAATAGCTTTTGTCGTGGCAAAGTAATTACATCCTCGTGTTTGCTTCAGAGTCCACTGTATTTAAAAATCCGAAACTAATTGTGTTAACTGATCTTTGATATTTCTTCCTGGTTTCCCAGTATGAGTGGGCCCCCAGGCTTAGATTAATTTTGCTTGTAACTTGAGCTTTTAATTATTAACTCCGTGTTTTTTCACATGACACACCGTTCATTGCTCAGTATATGCACCATTGTCTCTGTCTAAAATATTTGACTGGGATTACATTGTACTTTAAACTGCATTAGCATTCCACCCACTAACACTCCTGTAAAATGATTCTAGGCTGAATGAGACCACCAGGGCAACAAATAAAATAAATCAATATTGCTGCCTTTCCCATTTTAAGAACTTAATGAAGTAGTTCCTAACTTTTTGTTTTTGCAAATTCCTCAGCTACAGACAAATGTGTTGCACAAAACTTGCTGTTTTTATCTTTTTCTTTTATATGTTTATTTACTTATTGATTGATTGCAAACCAGTTAGACATGCTGAGTCTTCAAAAGTCCAGTTATCCGGGGAACTTGTTACAACTAGAATAAAAATGGAGAGCATTTGTCTTACAGAATATAAACACTGAAACATATTTCATTTGAATTGATCAAACTTCCCAGTCTGTTTGGTTACACTCTGCTTTTTATAATCCAGTGTTTTTGAAAAAAAAAATCTTGAATGTGTAAAAATGGAGCCTACTATTCAGAACTTTCCACTCGGTATGCATCCAGAACAGTTGTTAACAAGAATGCTTAAAAAAATTTGTAACCTGAGTTTGGAATGTCTGAATGTGTTACAGTTTAACTTTTGACAAAACACAAATTCCAACTGTACCACTTAGGAAAAAGAGGTACGCATCATTTCTTGCATCACCCGTACTCATTCACCTGTCCCATTTGCTGCCGAGGACATAAGTGCTATCTGATGTAAACTCGCCCGGCATTGTTTGGCTGGTGGCTTACTACAGGAGAAGTGAATGTGTATGTAATATATTACTCAGCCCTCTGAGTGTAGATAGAAAATGTGTTCTTCCTCTTATTCGTATTCATATCTAAATTCCTTATATTCAATAGGGAAATAACATGGACTTTTCAAAAAATATTCTTTCTTTTTTGACAGCATCTGTTTTCTGAGATTAAAAAGTAAAATGTGGTGGTGACAAACACGGCAGCCAGTTAAAATAAGGAACTGTATTTATTCAAGTACATAGCTAGTAAGCACTTTCGCATGGAACCACCATGCTTCATCAGACTCTCCCTCATCGACATTTGTTTTCTGTTGAGTGTTCTGACTGAAAAAGTGAAGTTCAAGTAACATGCTTAGCT
Source organism: Protopterus annectens (assembly GCF_019279795.1). Taxonomy (NCBI): domain Eukaryota; kingdom Metazoa; phylum Chordata; order Ceratodontiformes; family Protopteridae; genus Protopterus; species Protopterus annectens. Next base: position 1,775,531,654 of record NC_056743.1, read on the forward strand.
TGGCTTACTTCCTAGTAATCGTTATCTGTTTTCCTGCGTCCTATATGCCATGATGTGTGTAACACAGCAATAAATAACCTACATGGTGCACAGATTGTGTTGCATCTTTGTCCATTGTTTTGACCTAAATGCCATTACATGTGCATGACAAGTCCCATGTTTAGAGCTTTGTCTAGTCAAGGGAAGGATGGTGTTTATTACTCTACTTTTCGCCCATTGCTGGTTTAGTGAACGCAGGTACAGATATAAGTTGAATTTCACCACGGCTAGAGTAAAGCAGTTCTCTAAATTATAGAGCTGAGCTACAGTTTTATAGAATAATATAATTCTGCTGTTCAAAAAGGTATGTTGCTAACAAATATTGCACCATTTGTGTTATGTTGTCGTCATCAGTCCTCTTTTTTTCCATTTTTGCATGGAGTAGGGGGTGTCAGGGATAGCCATTTGGCAGTGTACACATTGGTTCTTAATGATTTGGTTACATTTACTAATGTTGATATGACAGCCCAACCCCATTTGTGGTATGTATAGTTCTGCATTTAAACTACATTTTGTTATAAATGTGTATTCTGTCATTACTGTGCTGGATTTTTCTTCTCTGGCCCCCCTGAAAATGGACTGTAAACTCATTTGAACAAGTGAACAAAGTCTTTGACATTTGTTTCTGGCAAATTATGAAATTCTGGATGCTCCAGAGTTGCTAAAAAACATGATTCCAGTACAGCAGCATAACACAGATTTCATACGTTTGACAAAATGTTTTGTTATCATCTACAAACTGCATAGAATAGCACATGTGAACTACATGGAATGCCACTGTCATTGCAGTATTCTGAAGCCAAATAATTTACCCTTCATTTCAGACAGATGCGGGATTTGCTGATAACAGAGGTGGCCAAATCATGAATATAGTCAGACATAACAATGAATACTGGATTTACTAATATTTCTTTTTTGTCAGAATGATTATAAGATCTACATTCTAAAGCTACTAATTCTAAAAACTGATAGTAATTAATTTCATGTATTTAGGTGCTACACTGACTAGACAAGAAAACAAATAAGCACACACATCCTCACATGGTAATGTAAAGACACAAGTGTTAACCCCTTTACTTGTATCTGACCATTTTCAAGAAAGTTACCCTCTTATTATTGATTTTTTGTGGTGTCTTGGTCCTTTTCATTTATCTCATGCAATTTTCAAGAAATTTTACTTTGATATTTGCTTGTAAACCCTCTTCGCATTGTGCTTCTAGCTTCAGAGGCAAAGGAACACCCTTTTTTGAATTTTAATGTAATCCGCCACAACTTCTTAAAATAATATCTCTTTTATGTAGAAATTCAAAGTCTTTTAGGCTTGCACTAACAATGCTGTGGCGCTTATATTTGGTACTCCTAGGACTAACAGCTGCAGTTTTATTTTAAACTGACTGTCTTGCAAGATTTTGAGTTGCTAATAACCGTTCTGACTTTAATTTGAGTCTACATACAGATATCAGTATGTAATTATTATTTTCAGATTTTCTTAATATTTTGGGGACGGGACAAGTTGATACTCGACCTTACACAGCATATTGCAAGAATAAATAGCTTTGAAGGAAAGAAGCCAACAGCTCGTGTGTGTGGATGTCACTCTGCATATGTCAACAGCAGTGACTGATTATAATAGGAGTGATTCTGGTGAAGGTCCAGGGCTCAGAGCTTCAGGGGGACCCTTCGCTAACACAAGAGTAAAGCACAGCAACTGTGACTGCTTTAATCACAAATTCCATGGTGTATTTATTTACTTACCTTATTTATTTTTAAGTAAAGAAACACTGCACTTGTCAATTAAAAAAATCAATAAGTAAAATAGCTAAATAAACAAATAAATGGCTAGCGGAGTCAGTATTCATAGCAGCTGCAGTTGGGGGACTACAAAAGTGAAGTTAGTGTTTTTAGTTAGTTAATGCACAAGTGTTAAGCTTCTTGCTCAAGTGGAAAGCCCACCTATATTAATGTCTTTGGGCAAGTGTGCTCCAACATTAACATACATCTCAAGTTCTTTCATTAAAGATTTTGGACAAAGCCAACAGTAACCCGGGGAGTACCAGAATCAGTGATTTTTTTTTTAAATATTGTCCTAATAAATGTAAAATGTTAATAAAATGAGAGGGAGAGATTTTGCAAAATGTGCATTTTCAGAACAATAAGAAGTATGAAACTCTAATGTCTGGCATTACTGACTGACTATAATTCTTAGTGATTTACTAGAAAATCAAGCATTTTATGAGTGATAGGGCAAGAATATGAGGCAAAATCAGGTACATTATGTCCTTGGGCAAAGTGTGATGTTTCCTAATTGTAACCATATGCACTTGTGATGATATGCGGTAGTGCCAGCTATGCCAGGAGAAGTCGGGCAGTGGATGTGTAATGTATGCCAACATAGCTAGCTGGAGTTGTGTAAAGAATTGTATGTCATTTGTATATCAAACTGATTTGTACAGGTAATTGGGTTGAAAATGTATTTGTAAAGATGCTTGTGGTAAAAATGTACCAACAGTGGGTCCTGCTGGACAGCAAAGAAGTATACCTGTGTGTCAGACTGTATTGCAACTGTTGAATGAATGTATTGTAACAGAATAACAGAATTGTAACTGGAAGAGAAGAGGTTAATCTCAGTCCAGCTAACTTTGAAAAATAGTCTGAAATTAAATTACCTGGTTTAGGCCGTAAAGATTTTATCTTACAGTTCTGATTATAGCCAAAGACAGAATGGAAGATCATGCCTGTTAAAGTTGGTGACAGTCACTAGAGCCCTGGACAAGGGGAAAACTATGTATACAGCCTACCTGGACTTGGCCAAGGCTTTTGACGCTTTCCTCAGTTCTGGCATTATTGACAAACTCAGCCAGCTAGATATCAACCCTTATATCATTATATTGTTAGATGGGTCGCTAACTGGCTCACCGATAGAACCCATACAGTCAAAATAGGGGAATCCACCTCCAACAGCAGAACTGTAACCAGTGGTGTTCTACAGGGATCAGTCCTGGGACCTCTACTGTTCAGAATCTATTTCAGTGAAATGCAAGCAAAAACTAAAGGTCTGTGGCTGAAGTTTGCTGATGACTGCATACTGGGAGCACTCACTGAATCCCCAAACAATCTCAGCATCCTATAGGAGGGTCTTACACAAACAAATGATTGGTGCCAATGTCATGGCCTTAAACTCAATGCAAAAAAAAAAAAAATACACTATCATCCCTTTCGGTAGGAGCAATGTTCCTTCTAATTACCACATCAGTAGAAACACCGTAAGCATGCACTCGGTGGTGAGAGACCTGGGCACACAGGTTGACAGCAACCTTACCTTTGATCACTGTGTCTCCACAGTGGTAAAAAGGGCATTCTGTATTGCTCATCTCATAAGTAAGGACATTGCTGCTGCAAAAAAAAAAAAAAAAAAAAGAAGTTATAACCTCCCTGTACTCTTCCCTCATCAGGTCAGTAATTGAGTACAAGCACCCCTTTTGGTATGTACCTTTCTAGGCACCTGCAGCAATTAGAGAGACCACAAAAGTTCCTCACAAGAAGAATTCAGGGTATTCAGCATTTGTCCTGTGTGGATCGGCTGAAATCAGTGTCACTTTACTCCATTTCATACAGACTATTCAGAGACAATCTCTGTGTTGTGTATAAGGCAGTCTTTGACTCTGCTTTATTGGAAATGCTGCATAGCCATCTGCTTTATTGGAAATGCTGCATAGCCATAAGTCCAACGGCTCACAGGTTACTCACTCTAAAGACCTCAACCTGGTATGTGACATCAGTAGAATCTGCTGGAGGAACAGATTTGTCTCTCTCAGGTTACTGCATGTATGGAACAGACTCCAGTTCATGTAACACATCTTAGCAAAGCTGTATGTGTGTGTATTATGACACATATGTGCTAGATTCCAGTTCATTTGCAGTCAGATGACCAGGTGTATATGATTGCATTCTGTAATCCAGCACTGACGTGATGTTTTAACAGTAGATGAGACAGAAGTTTCAGGACAGTCTGTTTGTGAAACCTGACAAGAAGAAAGACCACTCACCCACTTCATCTTGCCTTGCTGTAGTAAGAGAATGATGGAACAGTAATTCTTAAGATCAGTTAGGAAAATATAGTTAGATTAGTTAAGTATTGTTCTGTATCTGTGTGAACCTTTCCATCTGTGTTATTGTTAATGTTTTCTGTGACTGAAACTCTGGTGTTTATTGTAAATAGATATTTAGTATTTTCATGCTTTTTTATTATTTATTATTAAATATAGTTAACATTTTCCTAGTGGCTGGTCTTTTAGAGAATATTTTAACCTTTGAGAGTACTTACTTGGTGACACTTGGCCACTCCTGAAAGCCTTACTGCATTGATCAAATGCTACCATTTATATTAGTATTAATTTTACTTAGTATAATTGGGTACCCTTGTATGAGCCAGAACACCAAACTTCCACAATGTTGCAAAGTGAAGAAAAACAAATGCCTGCTCAGCTATGAAGCAGTGATGCATCAATTAAAAATAGATAAAAACACATGAACTAAGTGATTCCACCCCTTATAGGGCTTCTTCAGAGTCTGAAGAAGCCCTATAAGGGGTGAAAGTGCTTAGTTCACATGTTTTTTATCTATTTTTATTTGTTGTATCACTGCTTCATAGCTGAGCAGGTATTTGTTTTTCTTCATTTTGCACCCTTGTAAGACCCTTAGAATAGCTGGCTTTGGAGTGTTCTGGTGGCAGTATCTAGCCTTTCCCAGGGTGTGCGTGTGTGCGTGTGTGTGTGTGTGTGTGTGTGTGTGTGTGTGTGTGTCAGCTACTTAGAGCAGGGCCACAGAACACTGGTTTCACAGAGAGGGTGGTGGAAGACTTGGCTTGGAACCCTATGCTGAGGACTCAACTCTACAGCTGTGGTCAGTGTGGAGTCTTATTTGGGACCTGCTAAGAGGGAGATGAAAACCCAGCCCAAGGATGGGAGTATTTGCTATGTACTGTTATGGGAAATTGTGCATGGTGCAGAGAGCTGCATCTGGAAATACTGTGTGTATCTATCTTTGCTCCAAGTGAATGTCCCTCACCGGTGTTTGTGGTGAGGATTGAGACTCCTTGATTACTGGCCCAGTGCAGGAATGTCACATATTGGTGAGAGTGGTGTGGATATTAATTGAATTTCTGTAGCCTATAGACAGTTGTCACTGAAGGTGTATGTACTCTCATCAGCCACAAGGTAAACATACGGAGTTTCATTTTCATAACAATTTAATTTATTTTGTTAGTTCAGTATAGTCAGGAAAAGGAGGGAAAGATGTCAGCAGAGGATTATGGCAAGCTGACAAAGAACCAGTTGGCCAAGGTGTGTGAAGCCAAAGTACTGGTGCATGCTGACCTGACTAAAGAGTAAACAATTTCAGCCTTAGTCACAGCTGTATTCTAGACCAGCACCCAAGAGAATAACCAGTCTATAGGCAGCTTGGGAGGGACCCTTCGAAGTAATAAGGAAAGTCAGTAATGTTAACTACATGGTGAAAGTGCTAGGGAGGAGGCAGGGGCACAAACTGTACCATGTTAACTTAAGGAAGCCTTACCATTATAGGGAGGCCCTTGTGCAGAATATTTGCAGTGGGTGGCAGGAGGAGTCTGAGGGTGATCTATGGCTACATCGAGACAGCCATCAAAATTCCAAGTTACTAAGGTGGACCCTAGGGTTACAGGCATGTGACATGACTGTGCAGTACCACAGTGGGATCAGCAGTGCCAATGCAGATGCATTCTCAAAACAGGGCATGGGTTCATGTATTCCCAGACAAGCTCATTCCTCTCGAGCTACATTTCTCAAGGGTCACTTGAAAAACTAGCTTGAGTCTTCAAAGCGGGGAGAGATGTGATGATGTGAGGTAGTGCGAACTATGCCAGGAGTAGTAGGGCAGTGGATTTGTAACATATGCCAGCATAGCTAGCTGGAGTTTTGTAAACAGCTATATGTCATTTGTATATCAAACTGATTTGTACAGATGCTTGTGTTGAAAATGTATTTGTAACACTGCTTGTGTTACAAATGTACCAACAGTGGGTCCTACAGGACAGAAAAGAAATACACTTGTATGTCAGATGGTATTGTAACTGTTGAAATTAATATATTGTAACAGAGGATGCTGGAAGAGAAGAGGTTAATCTCAGTCCAGCTAACAATGAAAAATAGTCTGAAATTAAATAACCTGGTTTAGGAACCAAAGATTTTATCTTATAGTTCTGATTACAGCCAGAGACAAAATCTCTGTGAAAACCAGGACTAGTAATCCTTAGCTTTAGAGTAGCTGGCTTTGGGGTGTTCTGGTGGTAGTATCAACTTTATAGTCTGGGCAGAGGGGCATAGCTGGTAAATCTGTATCAGCCTTTCCCAAGTGTGTGTGTGTATGTGTGAAAATCAGATCTCAGAGTGTGTGTGTCAGCTACTTGGAGCAGGGACACAAATCACTGGTTTCACAGAGAGGGTGGTGGAGGACTTGGCTTGGAACACTCTGCTGAGAACTCAACTGTACAGCTGTGGTCAGTGTGGAGTCTTATGTGGGGCCTGGTGAGAAAGAGAAAGAGGGAAACCCAGCTTCAGGATGTAGTGTGTTCCCTGTGTGCTCTTAAGGGAAATTGTGCTTGGTGCAGAGAGCTGCATCTGGAAATACTATCTGCATCTGTCTTTGTTCCAAGTGAATGTCCCTCATCGGTATCACTGGTGTGGATTGAGGCTGCTTTATTACTGGCCCAGAGGAGGGGTGTCACAGCACTTATAAGATTAAATACTATTGAAAAGTTTGAGTCCTACAGTTACATCCTGAAAAGTGAGTTTATTGAGGAAGTTTCTAGGTTTGGCAGTGACTTACCATGTAACTGACTGGTTTTACTTCTCAGTAAATGTTTGGTGTGGAACTTTAATTCCACATGCCACATGTGTTACATAAATGCATGCAGATGCTATTTTATATAATGCAACACATTCCATGTTGCTTTTTTAAAAGCATGCTAGTGTGACTTCTGGAGTTATTTCTAATTAATAATTTTAGATATTAAACATCTGTTTATAAGTAACGTTGCATCTCCTCATATTCGGAGAGTTGAGAAGGCAAGAACACATTCTTTTAAAGAGAATAATAGTCTCTGTCTAAAGCACTGCAGCTGTTTTTGCTTTGTCATAATTAATTGGGACAGCAACAAGTAGAAAACTCAGGAGCAAGTAATAAATAGTGTACTGCAGTTGTGGATTGTTGATTAGAAAGGTAATAGCAGATTGTGGTAATATGAATTATGACTTTTTTCTTTTTCTTTCTTTTTTTGTATATGCTGGCAATAAGATAAAGGGTGGTAGCTACACAGTGGATGAAATCAACTTATCTTTGTCATTTACTCTGTTTAAAGTCTGCCATTAACAACTAGTGTGCATTTGTGTGAAACAAATTAGAATGTTTAAACTCTCTGGCTATTCTTTTTGTGAAACAAATTTAAAATTAGCTCTGATTTTGCAGAATGCCCTTGTCATTGGCTAATATGTTTGGTCTGTGATATAATGTCTTGTTGTTTGCCCAGCTTACAGTCTGGATTTATAGTATTGGTGTGTCTTTGTATGAAGTAAATTGTAATGTTCTCTAAAAGCTGCTGTCTACATGAGACAAAATTTAAACTATCACTAGGTTCACTGAATGCTTCTGACATTGCCCAATATTTTTCATCTGTGCCTTATAAAATTTGTGCTTTTCTGGCAAATCATTGAGGATTGCAGTCACTAAATGGAGGGGATAGCTGTGGATGAGAACAACATATTGTCTTCTCATTTACTCAGTTTGCAGCCTGGTTTTATAGGAATAGTGTATATTTGTGTGAAGTATGTTGTTATTTTGGTCTGTTACTCATAAAACATGTGGTTTCACCTGCATACCACTAAGGACTGCCGCCACTAAATGGCAGCTATTTGAATTTTAGACGTCTGGCTTTGTCCCTGATTCTTGTGATAAGATGTTTAAGGCTGTTGTTTTTTTATCACAGTCAGATTAGGTGTACACATCATGAGTATAACCGCTGGAGTTAAGTGGGCTGTTTGTGGATGGAAGTATCTTACCCAACCTGTTTTGTCTTTAGTTAACCATTTGGCTTTGCAGGACTGTTGTGCATTTGTGTGAAATAAGTTAGAATGTGTAGAGTCTGCATGTCCTCCCCGCGGTTGAAAGACGTTTAAAGACATGCAGGCAGGTGCGGGCATGAATGGGTGTGCCTTCTTTGAAGGTTGGGCGTCAGGCTAGCAACTCGGCACCGTAAAAAATCCACTGCCAATCATTAGCGGACCGGAGTTCCGCTGTGGCGACCCCTAACCAGGAAAAGCCGAAAGAGATTACCTGTGGGATGGTTACTGTTTATGTGAAACAGAGCTCTCGACAGTACCTGAATTTGCTAAATGCCCTTAATTTTGCCTCATGTTTTTGGTTTCTTCCTCATAAAATTTGTGGGTTTTTGGGAAATCATTGAGGACTGCAGCCACAGAATAATGACAAACATTTGACTTTCAAACTTCATCTTCTTCATAAAATGCATGCTGTTGCAAAAAAACTTTTAGCATCTTTCTGAGTAAATAACAGCAATATTTAAAACGCGTCCGTAATTCTTGGTCTTTGTCCCTCTTTATTTTGGCTTTGCCCTGGAACTTGCTCTAAGAAGCTGAGAGGTACTTATTTAACCATAATCAGATTAGGTGAAAGTGGCAGAATGTCTCTAACTGCTGGGTGCATGTGAGAGTTGTCTGTGGATGAAAGTGAGCCAACTTCTTGTTATTTGATAAGTTTAAACAGTCTGTCTTTGGCTTTGTATGACTAGTGTGTTTTTGTGTGAAATACATTTGTCTACTTGGGCAAATATGTTCCTGTGAAACAAACCTGAAATGTATGCTTGATTTGGTGGTATTTTTTTTTTACCATAATCGGACATTTTTGGTGTATACATGCATCAGTGGAGCTATGATTGCTGAGTATGGTAGTTGTCCTTGGATGAGAATAGCTTACCCTGATGTCATGATCAAGTTAAGTAGTCCATAGCCTGGCTTTGCAAGTCAAGTGTCATTTGTGTAAAGCAGGTTAGAATACTTTGCTGCAGCCTTGTTTTAATCTCAGCTGGACATTTGAGATGTACACAGTCAATCAAGTGGCTGTAACTGAAGGGTATGGACATTAATACATTATCATAACAGCGTTTTAAGTGGCCTTAAATCAGGAAGATGAATCCGAAAGAGAATGTCCATTTATTAGAAAAATTCATATCAGAAACATACTCTCAACTAAAGTATTTCACCTGAAAAGTTAAGTTGTTAACTTTTTGAATAAAATACAGTTGTTGAAAGTATGTTTCTGATGTGAATTTGTGTTAATACTATTTCATTTTCCATAGACTGAGTGGAGACATCTTTGTTTTGGGTTTCCTTTGTGTTAACATGCATTTATATGTGGTCCAAAAAAACATGTGAGGAGGTGGAGGGCCCATGGCTTTAAAACTGCCTGTGGCCTAAGGTAAATGTAATCTGCCACTGGTCAAGAGTGTTTTTATTATAACATTTAAAATGTCAAAACCATCACTTTTGCAAGATAGTAATATTATTTTTTACTTCATATTTTCATAAAACACACTAAAGATGTAATACTGATATTTACTTTTTCAGAACATTTTGCATATGTGTGTGTTTGTTGTGAACTGATGGCAAAAGCTGAGCACCTCAGTGTACATACAGACCTTTTGGTCAAAGGAGCCATATCTTGAAAAATTTCTAGCAAATTTCTTGGCAAAAATGTTATGAAAGCCATCTGCAGAATACACTTAGTAGGATAGTTTAAGTACGAAGACATTTGCACAGGGTTATCTTTTGGCAGTATATGATATTGCATATGTCCAAATTTGGTGGTGTTGAGGGGGAAAGGGTTCTAGCTTAGATGGACTGACAGAAAAATGTCACTGTTCAGAAGAAATACATATTAGTTTTGCTCCTTATGTAATGTCAGCTCATTGCAGATGCATACTAAACGTATTACATTTCTGTCTCTGAACAGAAGCCATATGTTTACCCCGATGGAAATTGACTGTAATGCAGTATGGCAAATTGTCACCATAAAATACTTATTAAACATACAGTTGGTAACTTGAGGCCATGTCTCATTCCCTTTTTGACATTTCATAGCAAAACTTTAGATGAATTATATGTGGACAGTCAGGTACATTATTCTCAATGACTATTCTTTAGTCATTAAGGACTTAATTGAAGCTCATCAGTGAAGTTTCATTGTCAGTATTGCATAGAGATCAAAGAGATTTTTAGTGGTGACATCCTACCAGTGGCAGTACTGGCGAAATCTGTATGAATTTTAATTCTAACACACACACACACACACACACACACACACACACACACACACACACACACACACTAAAAACATCTTAGCACAGTACAGTTACTTAGTACATTTACATATTTACATTCTAGATATGTATTACAATCTGCAGGCTAAAAAGAAATCATATATCCACCCCTAATGGCAACAGAATATGATACAGCATACTATACCATCACTGTGAAATCCTACATTAAGTACCTTTGTCTAAGTCGTATCTATATTCCATTTTGACAATTCCTTGTAAAACTTTCCAGAATTATGCTTGGATACAAGGGTATGTACTCCACCCAAGACTGCCTTCCAGCCTCACACAGAGACTGCTGACCCAGTCCCCAGATGACCATTTTCTCACTGTATGCACCTGTGATGCATGAGTGCAATTGTGAAAGAAATTTTGGCTACATACAGCAATGTATTTCCACTTGTTTGACACACATACACAAGTTCACACAATATATTTTTCTCTTATAGTCCTACTGGCAAGCCACAGTTATCTGTGATTATTATAATATAATTTAGAACCTTTGTCCCACTTGCAGGGATTAAACATATTGTCTCACCATGGAAATCACAGCTTGATGGCTTACTTTCTGGCTCCCTGTAGTCTTATCAGACACCTCCTATGTCCACACATCATTCCACTACTGCTGTAATCGCTCATTTTGTTAAATGTTATTTCCCCTCTTGGAGGCCATCACACAGGCATCTATCAGGGGTTGTGGTTATGACCCATAACCCCTACCACCTGATTTATTTATTTATTTTACATTTTTTGACCAGGTTAGTTCGACTGAGCTAAGTAGCCCTTTTTCAGCAGAGGCCCGAGGAGAAAAGCTCCATAGTTTTACAATGTTAGTGTTAACAGTGTCAGAGGGTTACATTGTATACATACAAATGAATGCATTTATCAGAAAAGTAGAAAAAAACAATAAACATACATAAGAGAAATTATTCTATACAAACATTTTCAATAAACAGTGAAGAGAGTTCATAGTGTTCATCAATCATATTGATGGCTGACATAAACACCTGCATCACCACATGGAAATTCTGTGTTCTCTGCAGGCATGTGCTTGCCCCCCTACACACACACACACACACACACACACACACACACACACACACACACACACACACACACACACACACACACACATTACTGTCACTGGCTGACAAAGCCTGCATTTCCCCAGTCTTGTTAGCATGGAAACAGTTTGATCGGTTACGACTGTCCCCTGAATGGACAAGCCATTGTTAGCTGTTCAGTCTTACGCTCTCCTGCATGGCTCTTCCAGCATCTGAATCAATAGTCAAACTCAGGTTATCTCTGTCATGGTCAGGGATATATCTCTCTACATGATAGAGCAGAGTCTGATAATTTATATTTATAATTAAAAATTATAAATTGTTGCTGTAGACATTGCAGGAAGTCTTTACTGCTAACACTGTCAACCAGTATGGTCTCCTGCCAGGAACAGCATTTGTTGCTCTGTGTTCATGTTCTTACATGCTGATTGTGATACTGTCAGCCCAGCTATCTGGAATTTTGTAAATAATCTTATGTCATTTGTGCATATCAACATGATTCATATGCTTGTCTTACAAATGCAAGAGAACTGTATGTTATGTGTATTAAAGTACTGGTGCGGAAGTGTAAGTTGAACAGGGTTTGTACAGTACTGAGCTTCAAGGATGTGTCCACAGTGTACCCTTCTGGAAAAGAACAGAAATTTATCTAAAGTATATACCTTTGCAAATGTATGTTTTAATAGTAGAAGCTGGAACATACAGAGTTAACTTAAAAAACCTCAAGAAAATAAGTTAAAACTGTTTTACGATTGTGTTATCTCTCAGTTTCAGTGAAGCAGACACAATGTCTAGAGGTAGAGGTTTTCCTGTTGTCTTGGAGAGAAGTAATTACTAGGTCTAAAATGTAAAAGTGTTTAATTGTTTTACAACTTCCAGTTCTGAGCAAACATCTGAGAGATATGTATTTTTAACACAGAGATGTTAGATTCTGTTAGCATGGGAACTGAAGGCAGGTGACAGAGTGATGGATGTCATCCAAGCTGATCCAGCAGTAATGTTTGATATTAATTTAAGAACTCTGTCAGAGAGAGACAATTTGTATTTTGTCTTGGACCTAGCAAGAACATCCACTCATCATCAGCACTACATCTGCACTTGCTGTAAGTAAGATTAGGGCACAGTATCTCTTTTAGATAGGAATATAGTAAAGATTAGTTTAGATGTTTTCTGTGTTTATTTGAGACTGTACTGCAATATTGTTTTAAAGTACTTCCTGTGATTCTGAACTCTGTAGTTACTGTGTTGTTTGAGTATTGGCTTGTTCTTTTATTATTTATTATTAAATATAGTTAAATCAGTAGGTGAATTGGCCCTAGGTGTGAGTGTGTGCATGTGTGTGCCTTCTGTGGAAGGTTGGGCGCCGGGCTGGCAACTCGACACTGTAAAACTCCACTGCCAATCATGAGCGGACAGATGATCCGCTGTGGCGACCCCTAACCGGGAAAAAGCCGAAAGAAGAAGAAGATTAAATATAGTTAAATCTATCTTTGTGGCTAATATTTGTGAGACATAACATACAAGGCCATGTCAAACCCTGAGCTGTTGGACATGCTCCACTTAAAGAAATCCCAATCCCTCAGAGCCACACGCTCCAGGGATCTAAACCTTATCACATTGAACAAAACATGCTGGAGGGATAGGTTCCTGACCCAGAGATTCCCCATACTGGAATAGACTGCCAATACATGTCAAGCAGAACACCTCATTGGCCCTCTTCAAAAGGAACCTTGATGATTAGATGGGAGATAGGAAATTCACCCCGGGGATCATGTCAGTCACCCTGCTAGACAGGGGCCCAGAGAAGTAAATATTGTGGGAAAAAATTTCCAGGGAATTGTTATGGCTAGGCTTGCATAGGCCTTAGGGCCGATAGCCTAGTACCAACCTATGAACATATATAAGCGCTTAGAGTACTTGCATATGTATTTGGTGACACTGTACAGGCCACTCCTAATGGCCTGACTCTTGGTCAAAAACTACCATTTGGATAATAGTAACATTACACAGTAGGATTGGTCACCATTTGTAAGGGCCTTATAGTAGCTGATAAGTAGGGGATGGTGGCAGTAATAACTACTTTATAGTCTGGGCAGAAGGGGGCATAGCTAATAAACCTGGATCAGCCTTCCCCAGGTGTGTGTGTTTATATATAAATCAGATCTCAAAGTGTGTGTCAGCTACTTGGGCAGGGACACAAAGCACTGGTTGGACAGAGAGGGTGCTGGAGGTCTTGGCTTCACTCCTCAACTGAGATCTTAACCCTGTAGTTGTGCCATTGAGGAGAAAGATGGAGAAACCAGCCCCAGACTGACTGTGATCGCTGTGTGCTCTTAAGGGATATTGTACTTTACTGTGTGTGTACTTGTCATCTTCCCATTGTGTACGTCCCTCACTGTTGCCAGTGGTGAGGATTGAGGCTCTTTGGTCACTGGGCCAGTGTAGGGGCATCACACTGATTACCATCTTTTTTAATTAAAGCAGATGGGCATTTGCTTTCAGCAGTGTATGGTATTTAGAGAGATCCCCTTCAAAACATCTAAAGTTCATAACATCGAAGCTCAAAACATTGGGACCATAACATCTAAAACTCATAACATCGAATTTCATAACATTGAAGCTTTGCATCACAACTTCAAAACCTACAAATCACATGTAAACAACATCCCCTCAACTTAAAGCAACATCAAAGTAGTAAACACACTTTGTGCTATGTTTCTGCAGGGGGGCAAGCCCCCCCCTGCACCCTCCCATGTGGGGGGATCTGCCCCTCCTGTAAATTAAATATGCCAACTCCGAGATCGCAATACAGTGGAGTCCCCACTATATTGCGATCTCAGAGTTGGTGTATTTAATTTATGGGGGGGGGGGTGCATGGGGGGGCTTGCCCCCCTGCAGAAACGTTGTCCAAAGTATGTTTACTACTTTGGTGTTGTTTTAGGTGGAGGGGATGCTATTTACATGTAATCTGTAGGTTTTGAAGTTGTGATGCAAAGTTTCAGTGCCATTAAATTTATTGTTATGGGTTTTAGATGTTATGGTCTCATTGTTCTGAGCTTAGATGTTATGACCATAAATGACCACCAGAAATAAATAGAACTTGCTGGAGGGACAAGTTTATAACCCAGAGGCTCCCTTCGCTCTGGAATAGAATTCCAGTTCATGTGAGGCAGAGCACCTCACTGAATCTCTTCAAGAAGAATCTCGATAAGTGGATGGGGGATCGTAGGTTTGTCCCAGGGATTACTCCCATGTCACTATTAGACAGAGGCAGAGTAAACCAAACCTTAAAAAAGGCACAGTATGCTCAAATCAAGGGGTGGCGTAAGCCATACAGAATCGGGCTAGGCTTATAATTGCCCCAGGGCAGATAGCCTAGTATGAACCTATGACCATTCAGTGTTTTGAAGGGGATCCATTTAGAGTACCTATGTGTTTTTCTGGCTTCCTTTCAGTATTTTACTTTCTTGTAAAACCAAGGAAAGGAAACTGTCTCTGATGATTAGAACATCTGCTGTCTTTCACAATCTCTCAGTAAAGGATGATCGTTTGCCAGCAGGTAAGCAGTGACATAATCTGCAAAATCTTATGTTTCAATAAAAAAGTTCCACTTTTGAGCAGTTGAAAAGTTAGTAACCCTATGGCTAGCCATGACTTATTAGGTAGGGAAGTAAAGTAACACACTAAAGCATAACATGTCATCTCATTTCTTGGTTCATTTGGGATATTTTCTTTAAGGATTAGGGTCATTGTTTTGATAGTAAATTGATTATTTAACCCTAAACTATTTCATTGGTGGGTTGTTATTGTGCTTATGTTTGTGAAAGTATAAAAAAGAAATATGGGTAAAATCTGTTATCTGGCCACATAGCATTCTGTAATTGCTGGTGAATGTTGCACTCATAATAAATGGGTTTCTGACATTGTCAGTCATATATACATCTGTATTGGTAAGACATGGACTCTTGCCATATGCATACATATGCACACTCATAGACTTTTCTGCTGTTTCTCTTCATCTGGTGGTGTCAGTGTCCTGTTGACAGACAGCTTGTTCCATACTGGAGATGGCAGAGTATGTATTGACAAGATGTGCTAAATCTCAGAAATCACTTGCTCTTGTATGTTACAGTGAAAGAAGTGATTGCCCAAGAAAGCTGTGCATGTTGTGGGGTGTTTCTCCCTTACCCAATGTTGTACAGCTGTGGAGTTGGTATCTCCAAGCTCAGGGGAGGACCAGACAAGCTTGCCCACTTACAAAAAAAAATTTGTTTTGAGTTACCTCATTACATTATATATAATAGGCAGCTTTTGAGGACTAGCGAGCAAGGAACTGCAATCTGAGTGATCAAGCTTTGCTCTTCCATAATAGAGAAAGAGGCAAGGTAGTCATCTGCTATTCTGACCAGAAAAAAAGATGGATACCCCAACACATTAGAATGAACATTAAGAACAGTTGATGTTTTTCATGTTTCACTGTTGCAGTCATCACCTGTGGCAGCCCTCGGCCGGCCCGAATACCAGAGTCAATTTTAACTGTCGGCTGCCATCGCCTGTAGTCTGATGTCAGGTCATCAGTGCTATAAAACAAGGCAGCCCAAGTCTTTACATTAGTCTTTCTTGCTGTGGAGCTTGTAGCAGAAGCAATTCGCATGAGTGCTGGTCGGTCGCTACCAGAAGTTGAATTTCAGCTGAAAACGTCTAAAGCTAAGTACCCCATTGGGGATCTTTTTTTCTTGCACTAACCGATGTCTGAAAAAGTTAACAATTGTCTCGCCTGTGGAAAGCAGATCCCACACCGAGACTTCCATTCATACTGAGTCACTTGTTTAGGCCCAGACCACGACATGCGCCATTGCCGGTTCTGTGTAATGCGAGAAACATTCGCTATAGAGCTGTTTTGTAGACAGTTATTTTCGTGTTCCATCTTTGCATTCCAATATGGCGTCCATCAGCCAACAATTTGTGGACATTCTGAAAAAACGTAGAGATAAAGCTAGAGACAGACCACACAAGGCTAAGCCTTCCGACAACGCTACTGCTAAGCAGGGCGTCAGTTCTCCGGAATTCAGTGAGGAGCTTTCGCAGCCCCTGTTGCCCGATTTGATATCTACACAGGCCTCTACCGAGAACCTTTTGGAGTCTGGTATGCCACAGAAATCTTCTTCGTCTTCTGAGCCTTTGGCTGTCTATGCCTCGGTTGGGTCCGTAACCGTGACGCAGGCACCTGCTTCTGAGGAGGCCTTTCGCACTACCGATTCTAGACAAAAAACATTTTCACATCCGACTACCGTTTTACTGAGACTGATGGATTCTCTTAGGCCTAGAAGCCAGGCCACTCCTAGGAAATCTGCTTCTAGCCACCATCTTGCTACTGCTCCATCACCCCAAGCACAAATGCTTAAAATGACGGGGATCTCATCTCCCTTATCTGGGGCAGTCGGGCCACTTCTTCTAAAAGGAAAAGGCACCCTTCTCCAGAAATTATGACAGAACAGGCTTCTGAGGAATCTGATTATTCAGTTTTTGAAGAGGAACAGCATCCCTTAACTGCTTATGAGGATTCAGATGCAGAGGAATCCATACCTTCTGCATCCCCTCCAGAGGACCTTTCCTTTGATGACACCCTTCACTCCCTCAGGGAACATTTCCAATGTGAATTTTAGGACTTTACACAGTCTAAGAAAAGACTTAGAGAGTTTCTGGACTTGCCCCAGCACAGACCCCTGGCCATCCCCCCTGTTTTATAAGTGGTGGATAATGTTTTCCATGAATCCAGCTTAACCCCCGATACCCTCCCTCCTGCTCCCAGTAAACCTGATAGGTACTACAGAGTACTGGATTCTCACAAATACCTGTACAGAAATCCTGCTGCAGACCCAGAGGTCATTACACAGCATCACAGTGATAGGATCTGTTATTCAGAGACATGCTTGGCTGAAGGAACAACCTCTCCCTGATCATGTCAAGTCTAAGCTTATTGATGCACCCCTAGATAAGGAGCGCTTGTTTGGGGAAAAAGCAGAAGAGTTGCTTAAAAAGATGGAAGACAAAGCAAAATCTATGCAAACAGTAAAAGATTTATTTCAAGTTCAACCTCCCAGATTCAGCAGGAACTTTCCCTCTAAGCACTGGGCCTTCCCTGCACCTAGCAGACAGGGCAAAGGTAAGCCCCACAGGGACAGACCCTCCAGGCCCCTATCCCAGGGCCAGCAGAGAAGCAAACAATGGACCACTTCAGTCTCTAAGACCGGGAGTTCTAAGCCAACCTTTTATGGCAAACACTCACAATGACTCCCCCTCCCTTCACTCACTAAAAACTAGGAGGAAGGCTGTCCCTCCTCAAAGGCAATTGACTTTCTGTAACAAAGGACCAATGGGTCTTAAAGATAATTTCTCAGGGATACAAATTCTCTTTCTGCGAAATCCCAATCCCAAGAGGGTACCCAGAACTACCTCCAAATCAGTGGGCAGAGGCGTTGAAACAGGTCCAAACTCTCATATTGCAGGTGGCAGTAGAACCTGTCCCCACAGATCAAACAGGCAAAGGCTTTTATTCCAGACTATTGTTTGTTCCCAGAAAAAAAGGCACTTGGCACCCCATCCTTGATCTATCCATTTTGAACACCTCTCTGGTGGTCCCCAGATTCAAAATGCTAACTTTGTAGCAGCTGCTGCCTATGCAAGCAAAAAATGCCTGGCTAGTGGCCCTAGACCTAAAAGATGTCTCCACATCCCAGTAAGGGAATCCTGCAAGAAATGCCTGCACTTCAGAGCAGGCTCACAACACTTTCAGTTCTCTGTGCTGCCCTTTGGTTTATCTTCTGCTCCCAAAGTATTCACCAAATGCTAGGCACTGGTCATAGCATTCTGCAGATAGAGAAATATACAGATTTACCCTTACCTGGATGGCTGCCTCATTCGGGCAGAGGGCAAGGAAAAGCTGCTCCAGGATCTTCTCTTTGTCAAATTTCTCCTAACTTCCCTAGGGTTCACCACCAACGAGAAGTAATCAAAACAAAACTCATCCAGGAAGATCATTTTCTTGAGAGCTGTGCTAGACACAGCATCCCAAATGGCCTTCCTATCCCCAGAAAAGCAGAGCCGCCTGCTTCTTTACTTTACCCAACTGGCTTCCAGAAGTCATCTCACTGTGAGGAAGTTCCTGCAAGCCCTGGGATACATGGCATCTTGCATCCTTCCCATTCCTCTGGCCAGGTTTCACATGAGAAAACTCCAGTGGTACTTAAAGTACCGTTGGTGCCAGCACTCTCAGTCCCTAGAGTCCTCTCTCCCTCTGATCCCATATATAAGGGCCCAGTTTCTCTGGTGGGCAGAGGCCTGTGCCAGGAACAAATGTCTTCCCTTCATCCTCCGCCCTTCCGGCCAGACCATCACTATCGACTCCTCAGACATTGCTTGGGGCGCTCACCTAGCAGGCAGGTGCACCGAAGGTCTTTGGGATGCCCAGCAACTTCACTTGCACATCAGTCAGAAAGAAATGATGGCAGTACAAAAGGCTCTGATATCCTTCAAACCCCATCTCAGGCCAGGGGGTTTTCATTTTAAAAACAGACAACACCTTAGTAATATGGTATATCAACAAACACGGGGGACCCGATCTTACTCCCTATGCAGATTAGCCATGAGCTTCTGGCTTACAGCCACCTCCATGAGTCTACAGCTAATTGTCCAATACCTACCAGGGGTCAACAATACCCTGACAGACCATCTAAGCAGAACTTACTGGACCTCCACGAATGGCAGCTCCACAGGGAAATCTTTCTGCAAATCACTCAGGAGTGGGGGGACTCTGGAAGTGGATCTCTTTGCCTCGCACCTCAACCATCAGCTGCAAAAGTTCTGTACCAGGGAGTATCACCTCCTAGTGTGGAAGGTGGATGCCTTGACCTTCCCCTGGAACTCCCTCTTTGTGTACGAGTTCCCTCCTCTGCCCCTTATTCCCAAGGTACTGATCAAAGTAAGGTAGGAGAGACCAAAGGCCATCCTCATTGCTCCCGATTGGCCCAGATAGCATTGGTACCCCTTACTGCGCAGCCTGGCCTTACAGCCCCCAAGCAGCTTCCCCTGATCTCAGACCTCTTGACCCAGGTGAGGGAGAAGATACTGCACCCAGACGTACAGACTCTCAACCTTTCATCATGGCTTATACCTTAAAGGCTAGCAAGGAGTCCCTGTTAAGCAAACAGGTCCTAGACATCATCACAGAGGCCAGAAGGCCCAGCACCAGAAAATCATACACAGGGAAATGGAAACGTTTCTGCTCCTGGAACCAGTCCAGAGGGTCCAGTACCTCCCATCTCTCTTATCTTGGATTACCTAGCCGAGTTGCTCAATAGTGGCCTCTCTTTCTCCTCTATTAAAATCCATGCCTCAGCCATTTCTGCGCATTATGATTCAAACCCACCCCTCTTCTCTCATCCTTTGATTAAGCAATTCCACAGAGGGGCTTCTAATATCACACCTCCCAGAAGGCCTCCCACGCCATCCTGGGACCTGAATTATGTTCTAGAGAAACTAACCTTACCTCCTTTCGAACCTGCTGCTTCTACAGAATTGAAATTCCTCTCCTGGAAGAGTACCTTCCTGCTAGCTATCACCTCAGCCAGAAGGATATCAGAACTTCAGACTCTCATGGCTGTTGAGCCCTTCATCATTTTCCATGCAGACAGGGTCTCCCTGAGGACTAAAACCTCCTTTATGCCCAAGGTGGTATCTGATGTGACCCTCAACCAGACCATTCATCTACCCACCTTCTTTCCCAACCCTCAAAACAAGGGGGAAAGAGTTCTAAACTCGCTAGATGTGCATAGACAACTCAAATACTATCTGGACCATACTAAACCATTCAGAAAAACAGACCAACTACTTGTCAGCTTTGACCCTGGGGCAGAAAGGAAGCCCATCTCCAAACAAATATTTCCAAATGGATATCACACTGTATCCATTTCTGCTACAGACTACATGGGAACCCCCCCACAAATCTGTCCGTACCCATTCCACTAGGGCAGCCTCCAGTTCCACAGCCTTCCTCAGAGGAGTCCCCACCAGGGACATCTTTGAAGCTGCCACCTGGACATCTGTCCATACCTTTGCAAAGCATTACCACCTACCTCCTTTTTTTTTTTTTTTGAGTCTAGGGCAGGGTTTGCTTCTGCAATTCTGTGTGGCCTACTGACCCATACCTAGGATTGTAACCTATCCTTCCACCCCTCTCCTCAGCTTTGGGAATCCTCCCACAGCTGATGACTGCAACAGTGAAACACGAAGAACATACTATAGTTGTGTACACTTACCATAAATGTAGATGTTCGAGTGTATTCACGCAGTCCTGGTTTCCCTCCCTCCATCCCCCATATGGCATCTTCCCTTAGGGGGACATAAGCTTCCCACGGTGGCTTTTAGCTACCAGGACCACTTTTCCTTATTCCCTTGTGCTTCTGACGGGTTAAGGCAAGAAAAACTGATGTAATGATGTTGGCTGCCTTGCTTTATAGCACTGACGACCTGACGTCAGACTACAGGTGATGGCAGCCAATGCAAAAAAACATTGACTCTGGTATTCGGGCCAGCCGAGGGCTACCACAGCAGGGATAACCCAGAAGTGATGACTGCAACAGTGAATGCACTCGAACATTTACATTTCTGGTACGTGTAAACAACTATACTTTTTGCTGCTTATTTCAGACCCTCCCCAAACAAACGCACTATTGTGCATTTCCTAGTCATAGTGCAAAAAGCCATTCAGGAAATGGGCAGATAGTGTTGCAGACAAGTTTAAGATTCTTAGATAGGTTCTTAGATTAGTACTAGGCTAACTGCCGTTGTGGGCCATTTTTAAGCCTAGCCAATTACTCCATGTGAGAATCAAACCCTGTACCTCTTATCCTTAAGGTAAACACCATTACCATTATGACAACCTCCCACCTTAACCATTATGCCAACCTCCCACCCCAAGGAGCACAATTCTCTGTTTTAGAAATACGCATTTTTAAGGCTCAAAGTGTGGATCTGTTTGCCATTAAAAAAAGAATAATTAGTAGAGCATATAAAATATTGCATGACAATTATAAGAATCAATCAGAGGAGCTTAGAAAGGGTTGGGAAAAGAGACTGGATAAACAATTCACAAAGAGACAATGGGGGGATATATGTATATCTCCCAAATATGCAACAATGTCTAGAAGATTTAGGATCTTTGCCTGGAAGTGTTTACATAGGTATTTTTATACCTGATGTAGACTCCAAAGGAGGTGGATAGCAAATGTTGAAGGTGTGACAGGCAAGAAAGAGGTGGCTGGGAACATATTTTTGGGAGTGTAATGAGCTGGCAGACTTTAGGGATTCCCCTGCAGACCGCTCTGTCGGAGATGGTGGGTGAGCAGATTAGATTGACTGGGGATATGATTTTTTGAGCTATGATACAGAATCGGAATTGCCTAGACCTAGTAAAGCCTTGCCGAGTCTCTGGTGGCTGCCAAAAAAACAATTAATAGAAAATGGAAATTGAAGTCTAGACCAACTTTACTAGAAGTAGTGACTATAGTAACAGAGATAAAGCAACAGGAATTGGGATCTTTAGAAAAGGGAAGAAGCACACTACATAGGAAAAAATGGGAATTGTGAGAACAATATATGCAGAGAAGGAATGAAGTTTAAGAGGCAGGATTTAAATGAGCCATGTAATGCTTAACTGGCAGTGACTGGATAGATTATAAGTTATGTATAATGTTTGTAATTACAGTTGTTTCAGTGATGTCTGTGATGTATAATGTTTGCATCTAAAGTGGTGTCAGTGTTTGTTTTTCATTTATATAAATGTAAGATTGCCTATGTCATACATGATAATTTAATAAAGATGTTTAATGAAAAAAAAAAGTATGGATCTGTTGTCAGGTGTACAGGTGGTGGCATGTAGTTTTCAAAATTAGATAGTCCTTAACATTTGTGTAATATTTTCCCCTTAGCATAATCAACTCTGTATTTGCCCAAGTAGAACAGGTAAGGAACTTTAATGCTGATAAACAGGATTAGGTTTATATGCAAGTACCTTGCTAGCTGCCTTGTGGGACTTTTTAAGCCTAGCCAATTTCCCTTTTTTGGTTGAATTACCCTATCCTGTTTGCTAGCTGCCCTTGTGGGCCGCCTGGCCAGTCACCCTTTTGGTGCTTGAATTAATCTATCCCGTTTGGTGTTAGAAAGGCTTTACCCACCCCATGGCCGATAATTATATATTAGCAGTAGTGAGAATAACTGAAAAATCCATATAGTCTGGCAAACCTTGTTCCTATTGCCCTGCATTGAAACAGTGGGTTCTGAAGTAATCCACTGTAGGTTAGTGTACACCTCCAAATGCTCCTCATGGATGCCAACAATATGTAATATAAATCAGTGGCAATCTTCTAATCTCACCCACCACATGATATAATGCAGTATCCTCTTCTGCCCTTCAATTATACTCAGTAAGACCTAACAAACTATAAAGCTCTCCTCACATCTGTGTAGCCAGCCACTGCCTAAACAGTGATTGGATACACAACTGTCCACAGTACATTGTCAGAGATGTGCCAGTTACAAAACTTTGGGAGAAAATCTGAAGGCGGGTGTAAGTAGAGTTCTTCGTGTTATATTGGCATGGAAAAGCTACTCGTCTGTCAGATGTTTATTTCACCAGTCAGAAACGTATCTTGTTCCAAATGTAGGTAGCATTATTTTGATACATTTTGCTGATTCAATTATTTGCAATACATTTGTGACATTTCTTGCAAAGGCAAACATTCAGTTATGTATATAACAAGACAGCTTTTACAAAATATGCCAGTTCATTCAAACAATATTAATGAGACACAGAAAAACAAAAATAGGTCTTGCCTAAGTCTACATCAGTTACCCCTGACTATTTAAAAGCTTCTGTAACCAAAAAGATAGGAATGTGTGATACCTAGCCAAGCTGTTGTGTATAAATTCCCAGATTTACAACAGGTTTTGAGATGAAGAAATCAGCACTCATCAGAGTGGAGTGAAATTAACAGAATAAGAAGAGGAAAAATAATCGATTTAACAACAAGGCCGTCATTTAATCACTACATTCCCCTATTCTGAAGAAGTGCCCTAACTGGATTCCGCTTTGCTTGATATGAACATGGACAGGGAAGAAAGCATTTAATTTTGCCAGCAAGGAAATGTGTATAAATTGAGAATTATAAGAATGAACAAAAAAGACTTTTGTGTCACTCTGTAGTGTTTACCTCACTCAACATCAAAAGATGGTGGCATTACACATAAGCTTCATTTACTGTAGTACTTAAATGTTTGACCTCTGTAAGTCAAACGTTTTACATGTGGTAACAATGAAATTATATCAAGTAATGACTAATCTGAATGAAAGGTAGACTACACTGTACTGGCCATGAGAATGTTATAAATCAAACGTAATGCGTAACAGCAAGCACCTGAAGGACCAACTTTGCAATTTCCAGACAACACAACAGGCACAAGTGTCTACCAAAACAAAACTGTCACAAACATACACAGAAATATTACATTAATATGTTAAACCTAGTCTTTTAAAGAAATTTTAGAAAATTACTTAAACCTAAAAAAGTCATTATGTGATAAAACAGTTTTGTGAAACCACTTCAAAACAGTGTGAGCATTTGCTAACTTTAATCTTGCTTCCCAACATTAAAAGCTAATGAGATGTGTAGGCAGAAGGAAAAATTCATAAATACATACAGGTTGTTAATGAAATGCACACAGTTTTTAATCAGTAGTTGTACTGATACTGTCAAGGCTGATATACAAAAATTCCACTTTGTTTGGTTAGGCGAGACTGGAAGTCTCTTGTAAGATTTTGGTGATGGAGTCTGTTTTGGGTGATTTGACACCTGCCAATCTGTTCTGCACATTGAGAAAGATGAAGACTTTTGGCTTCTTCGAGAGAGATGGTGTGGGCAACAGGGGCTGCCACATAGCAGCAGATATGATTTCCCATTTTGTTTTATCCATTCATCATCCTCTTTTTCTGTAATATAGGGTTCCATTTCCATGGTGGCTACATTTTAATCTCTCCCAAAAGAACATTAGTCAGCATCTGAAACATTACAACTGTTAGACAGAGGTGTGGCTGGGAAGTGTTCCTGCAGTTTCCGAACACCTCCTAACAGACTTCATATGGCATAAGGATAAACTCTCCAAACCGACAGTAACATAAGGTAGGCTTTTAGTATGAAAGATCAGGATGGTCTGTTATATTTCAATAATTGCAGAGCAAATCTTTTGTGAACACAAACATATCCCTGATGGTGGTTAAACACTAAACCATGTAATAGTAATCTAAGGTCAGTTCAGTAAGTAAAAACAAGCCAAATGTTAATTTTAATTCCAACAAACATGAAGTGATACACCAAACAAGTCCTGAAACTTCTTATCCCCTTACACAACTTCTGTAATATATATACATACCCAGGAGGTCAGCTATGTACAATCATCTGCTAAATAGTGAAGGTATTACTGGATCATCCATTGTTTTGTTGAGTGATAGTGTACCTTGAGAGCACATCCCTCATTTGGCAGATCCTTCTTCGTGTTATGTTGGGTAACAGTTGTCATGACAGAATCAAAATACAGATGTGAGATTTCACGTAGCTCTTGTATCTGACCTTCATACTAATCTCTTCTGAAATGACTGGCCTAAGCTTAAAATATGGCTGTTGACAGTGCTTTACAGTTTTTTTTGTAAATATAATGCATTCTTTCCACTCCAGGAGTACTAATTACTGTGATGGCATCAGCAAACATTGCAAAAGTAAAACTGAATGCAGGAAAAAAAGAAGCTGTCACATAAATCGTAAATATTTTTGTTGGGGAAGCCTTCACTCCCCACATCTCTGTGTCTCTAAACATACTAACTCTGGAATTGCACAACCTTGGGGTTAATGGCAAACTTCATCAACTCAGAAATTTCCTTGATCTTAAATTAGTACTGCCAGTGTATGATACTACAATGGGTCTGACGATTCATGGTCAACTTTATTTGTTAAACAGGGTAAAGCACTTATTCACATTAACCTCTTTCATACTCAGACCTGGAGTACTATCTGGATAAGTGGGTTGATAAGAGGAACACACTAGGCAAATAGAGGTTGAAGGAACAACAGAAGTCAGCTCATTAATGGCTCATGGCCTTTAATACTCAACTCTAACTGCCAGACAGGTATTCCTCTCCAAATAAAGCTACACTAATTAAGTCTGTGTATCCTAAGCAAGTGGCTGTTTTAACACCTGGATTGCCACTGAATTGATAAAGGTGAAGAAATACAGAGAAGAAACTCATTCCGCTTCAACTCTGCCAGTTATGATACTTCTTACATGGCTTGTATAATTGAGAAGCTAGCTACTAAAGTCAAACCATAGTCTTAATTTGGGGATATATGTATGTATATATTTTTTTATTGTAAACCTTAGCTCTCTCACGAGTGGAAAACAGTATGTTTGCAGCTTCTCTTTTAATTTTTGAGTACTAGTACATTGAGTCTAGAGCAGTTTCCCTAGTATTTAATGTAATCACCACACCATTAACCTTTTTTAAGTGCTGTCATCTTTCCTAACCATTCAATTGACAATAGAAACAACACCCCAATCCTTTTCAGTCCCTTTCCCTATTACTAGACTTAAAATAAGTAAAGAACTTCTAGATTGCATATCCATGGGCAAAGATGGCCTCACCCTAAATTTCAGAAAATTTGTAAACATATTTGCTAAAGATTTGTCACATATTTTGCCCTCTCACTTTGATGTTGTATTTAAGTGATCTCTGGAAAATAGCTCATATTATCACAGCTACAAAATCTCAGTATTTTTCCAAACTCCAAAAATTCTTGAAGCATCTACCTCTAAACTGACAGACCACCCAGACAAGAATGGTTTGCTTTCATATGAATAGCATGTTTTCAGATCTGCATTTAATTCCATCTCATCATTGTAATTATTTTAAATGATTCTGTCTGTAGGTATGCAGTTTGTGCCGAGTATATGGATGCAGTTTTCCTTACTTTCATTTAGACTTTTTATTCTTTATATCCCCTTTAGTGTTTCATATCTGCTTTCAGAATTTGAATTTTGCATTAGTGTTTGCTGTTAATTCCAAAATGAATTTTGTTTTGATTAAACATACCCTTTAGGACTCAAAATCTGTTCTCTTCTCTTTGCCAGTCCAAAACAAATGCATATACTTCCTCGAGGTATGCTGCTTTTTTCTGTGGTATTATGTGGTATTCATTTTTTTCATATTCTGAGGACAATGTTCCCTCTCCAAAATGTGAGCTCAAAGTTTTTCATGTAAGCAGTTTTCCTTTGTTTTCTATCTTGTTAACATATTAACTCTCTTAAAGTTCGTTATATGTTTTTTTGAGATGTTTGTAAGACTATATTAATGTGTTTCCTTAAATGTTTTCTTAGCTTAGGATATTTGTATAATTTTTCTTAAGTATGTCTGTTTTATTATTTTTTGATAACTATAATGTGTAGGGTAAATATGCTTATTTTTGTATACAGTTTATGGATTCCCCTGCCTGTTATATTTTAATACACTTCCTTCATTTGCTTTTTCAGATGCATGGGTATTTCATTCTTATGTTAGCAATATACCTGAAAAGTATACTGGGGAAGATATGTATGTGCAAAGTTTTTCTCTTCTTTTTCTTGTTGGAATAAGACTTGCTGTGTTTTTTGTGAAGTTTGTGTATTGTTTTAACCTTTTTAAATAAAGGCATACAAAAATGCTGTCCATCTGGGCATCACTCATACAAGGCTGCGTGCCTCCTGCAGCTTCTTAACTTACATAAACAACTCTTCGTTGGGGTGGGGTCCCGTTTTGCATTGGCCTTGTAGTAAATGGCATCAATTTGCAGAGTATGTTGCTGAAAGCAGCACATAGTAACTAAGCTAAAATTGTAGCGGAGCAAATTGATGGTGTGTTTCACAACTCTGCTCATGGGGAATGCCATTCTTACTTAATAAGTCTTTAGCCAAGAACACTGTTTTCACTTAATTGGGGATGTTAGAAAGATTGTTTACTAGTAATTGGGTTCAGAGCGAGTGTTCAGGAATCTCATTTTGATGAGACGTGACTGCTAGTGAGAAGAGAGACGTGTAGAATCTTTGTGTACAAATCTAAAAACCCTTTGAGATGTGCACAGGGCACAGACCAAGTAAATTAATGCGCACACTATAGAGGAATGCATGCTGCACAGCCTTCATTGTTTTGATATGGATTTTCTTTATTTTTATCTAAAATGTATTTGGTAATGAATCAGCTATAGAACTGCTGTGGTAGGAATTCATACATACGAAACATGTTCCTGACTTGTTTACTGCTGTGTAATGAATGATATTTAACTTATTCTGATAACCCCCATTCTTCTGTTTGTTGCAGCCAAAATTCCCAGGGCCCTTTGTCTGAAAGAATTGGTTTGCAGCTAATGGATATTCATTATCTTGAGATAAATATGGTAGTTTTTAGAAACGCTGCTCAGCTGTTTGTCAGAAATGCTGTTAGCAAAATGTTAAATGCTGTTTTCAGCAATAGATAGCTCTAAATGCCTAGCAGTACAGCAGACATTGTGAGTGTCAGTAAATATGTTGTTGTTTTCATAGTGTGTGGGGTCATTGATGGTGTTCTTTGTTAAATAACAAGTTGTTGCACACCAGGTCATGTACTGAGATTCAGATGTAGAGAGCCCAAACTAGATAAGAGGATTACTGTGCATTTGTGAATTGTTTGGCTAAACCCGGCATGCAGAAAATTACTTGTCAATCAAGTATGGGACATTGCCAGACAGAAGCAGCAAGCACCACACATAAAATTATATTGTAAATCTTTGTAGCTACAGAGGTTAAGCATATTAATTACTTGGATTAATATACTGGGAACTGACAAGAGTCCTTTCATAAAAATGTGAATGGATGACCTGCTAGTAGCTTACTGAAGTAACTTCACCAGACATCTTCCAAAAAAAATATAAAAATTGATGTTGATTGCATATGATATATTAGCTTTCTGTAATATTGCCTTAGAGTGATATAAACAATATCTTCTGAATGGATATACAATGATATAATATCACATATTGGATGTCCTGTGAATGGAGTCTCATCTGAATTGTGCTTTCCCCTTTTCTGCAGATTTGTCTCCACAATCCATGCATTAATTGTTGGATTTTTCTGTCTTTACATCTTGTGGTTTGACGATGTTGTGAACAGTGACCTTGTCTGGTAAGGCAAAATCTAAAAATCCTACAGATCTTCCTTGTGTCTTCTGTTACATGATAGCTTTGATACTGATGTCTGTTCTCTGACTTTGCAGTTTACTTTTAGCAGGATTATGCAGCAAATGACATCATGGACAAGTGCTTTGGAAACTAGAATAAAACATCTCCATAACCACACTGAATGTCAGATCACTTAACCTTTCCCATAGCTGCTGGTGAGAGCTTGCAGAGGACTTCACAGCAAATGAAATGTTATGTCTCAGGGTACCCTTACTAAATGAACTGTAGACCTGAAATGAGAAAACGTAAACGCTTAGTAAAAATATCTACTGTTTCCAAAGATGAGGTTCAGATATGCTGTAGTCCTTCTTCATATCTTGTACATTTGCTGACTTTATTGGCAGTTGTCACACAGTTGCTATAGATAGTGTGCTGTAGATAGGGTTAGCAGTGTGCAGCACTCAGGTGTAGAATACTATAGCAGCATTCTTTGCTGCATTGCTAACAGCAACCAAAGAGCTGGTGTTTTCTAGGCAAGCTGCTGAGCTATTGAATTATTCTAGCTGCAGGACAGTTTGGAGTAGGCAGCAAGAAGCTAAATGAAGATAAGTAGAACAGAGCAGGCAGTATTGTGTAAAACATACAGCATATACAGCATATCTATGCATTTTTGGTGGCAGTGTGCTTTAAAGGACAAAAATAATAGGTTCAGTCTTAAAAGCATACATAACCTGGGTTTGAAACTTACAGCCACCATTCCATAGTGAGTGACCCAAAACAAGTCTTTTATATTTCCTAAAGATAACAAGTTTTAATTTATATTGCTAATCTCAGTCTGTCCTTAAGCATCATACTTGTGCAGTGAGTACAAATGCTAGCCTGCATGTCTTCAGTCCCAGCTCCACAAAGGTACAGCCAGGACTTGTCTGCACCAGAGAATGCTCATGCAATGCACTCCTGTCCCCATCAAGATATGAGTGCTGGCCACTGGCTACTCAGTCGTACTTCTTGTGGTTGGCTGTCTTCTCAAGCTTTAGATCCACTGCTCAAATCTCATTCGCTTAAGTGTTAGGTTTAAAAATCTATGCCAGCAAAGACATGTTCACTGTATGCTAGTCTACTGTTGGTCCTGCATTGTAATACTTGTCCTTCTGGGACTCACCAGAATGTTGGTGCATCTAGACATGGCACCTGCAGACCTAAAGGAGCAAGTTGCCAGCATCAGCTTTTTGGAACTTGGCAGATAATGCAGGATGTTCCCATTCCTGTCTTAATTGGTCAGAGGTACTGAAATGCCTGCAGTATTCATGGTGTCTCCTTAGAATCCCAGGATGCTTCTTATGATCCATGAGCAAGAGTTTGTGTTGTATGTAATGTAAGTGGATTTGCAGCTAATGATTAATAGGTTAGTTCTGTATATTTGTATTTTCAAGGAGTGCAGTAAGCCTTCTTTGTGAAAATGGATTTAAAAATCCAGGTGATTCAGTAATTCAGTGCTGTCACACATCGCATTAGTAACAAATAGTCTACTATGCAGCAGTAGTAAATGATGAAGGAAGTCGTATCCCAGAGATTAAATGTAATGTTAATATATATATATATATATATATATATATATATATTTTTTTTTTTTTTAAGTAAAGCAAGATGCCTGATCTACATAACGGCAACATATAAACTCTAGCATCTGTTTAGTTATCAGTACCCCTCCAGTATAACTTATTCTCAAGCTGGGGGTCCTTTACTCTGCTCTCACATCTTGAATAAAGAATTGATGCTGCAGGCAGGTGCCCTATGTGCATTCCCCCCTAAAAACGCAAACACCTGTAAGCCAGGAGTACTTCTTTTCGTACTGGCATTACAGTACTAAAAACACATTGAAACATCTTCGCCTCTAATTTCTCATTGAGCTACTGTTGTACATGTATTACTGCTTAAACAAAATATTCCAAGTATCTGAAGAAGTCCAGTTTGTAGGACAAAGAGAAGTTATACTTTTGCCTCATCTGAATTGTGCTTATTGGAAAATAAAATAATTCCCTCCACACACTTCCATTCCTGTTCTTGTTTACTTTTTTTTCTTAAGTATGCAACCAAGTTGGAAGCTTAAATTACATGGTCCCAGCCATAAGAGTAGGTAGGTTTAATAGGGTCTATATTATATCATCGAACGCTGATTGATCGACCTAATTTAAGCGAAAGCTTACAATCTCGAACTGTCAGATCAGCGATTTTTTTTCCCAGGAAAAAAATCGCTGATCCAAAACACATACACAACACAAGCACACCAAACAAACAGAAATCCACACACATACACCTAAAATCTGATACCTAACCCTACACTGAACTATGCACACACCACTAACTACCCACTTACCTTAACCCAAACCCTAACCCTAAGGTCAGTCACTATCGCACACTCACCTCACCCGTTCCCTAACCCTAACTCACTTAAATCCCCCCTAACCCTCATGTCCACTCAATCGCGCACACACCTAACCCGAGCCCTAACCCTAACTCACCTAAATCACCCTAACACTCACATCCACACAATCGCACACTTACCTGAATCCGACCGTTAACTTTCCACCATAACACTGAAAATACTGAAGCAACAGAAACGGACAACCAAATTCTTTCCCTAGGAAAAAAATTAGTTTCTGCTGCTTCGATATTTTGCAGTTTCATGAAAATAAGTTTGATCAATCAGCGTTCGCTTTTTTAAGCGTTCGAGGATATAATATAGACCCGGTTTAATAGTTATGGTAGCTATGTTACATATTCTATGGGCCTAAATTGAGTGGTTGCTTGTAAAACATTTACAGTTATTAGATTTTAACCATGTTTTTCTTTTCTTAATGGTGAAACTGAATTTTGATAAGCTGTTGCTGTCCTTGATTATGGTGGGTATGGATTTCCATAGTTTTGGGGGTTAGTAAGGAGAAGTTATTACTCTGGGTAATTTGCTGCAGTAAATGCTTAAGGAAGATGTGTAAAGCTGTAGTGGTTTTGGCAATGCTATGTATGCCCAGTAAGGAAGGGAAGTGTGTCTAGTTTGAGTAGATTATAAAGACACGAGTCCAAAATGCATTTCTGTGTGAATCAGCGTTAGTTTGACTTTAGCCAAAACTGAACAGTGATGCTCTGTGTATGGCTCAAATGTTAGGAAGTGGAAGATTCTGTCTAAGGTTGTTTGTAAAGACAATATATTCTTTTCAGACATGGCAACAAGTAGCGGGAGATGATATTCCAGCTGTAGGAGAAGTGTTGTTTTTATAATAGTAGATAGTCTTCATAGTTCACTGTTGCAGTACTGGCACTTGGAATTTTTGCCTGCAGAAGCCTGATACCTGGGTTGATTTTCGGAGCTCTTCTCTGTAACACTTATAGGCTAGGAGTACTTTCTCTCATGCTGACATCCTGATGTCTGCCTGCACTATCTCCAGATCTTTCTTGCAGCAGTTTGATGAGCATCTTAAGTACTCTGCTCATATCAGTTCATCAGGTTGGTGTGAAACCAGAGGTCTATGGTAAGTACCCTTCTGGGATGTACTTTTCATCTTTGAATAGTGTTGTTATGGTTTTGGCTAGATGTATTGTAGATTTTAACTTCTAAGGTGAGTAACTGTTTTAGATGCAGTAAGCAAGTACCGTTTGTAGACTTCCATAGCTTCTGTCTTTTTTTGATTACATCCAGAGCTTTTTTTGCCCAGTTATCCCCACTGTGTTTCCTTCAACAAAAGAACCATACTGCACGGGATAATCGGTCCCAAAAGTCATATCAGTAAATAGGATATTATTCTGCCATGGTGTCCTATGACTCTTCCTGTGACTACTGACAGAGAAGTAAAATGCCTTTGGAGAAGCACCCAACAGAAAAGAAATTCTGTGAGGCTAGTGACATTACCTCCAATTCCAGTAGCTCTCCATAGGTGCAAAGAATCCAGTCCCACTGAGGCACTTAACAGCCCAGTATCTATTTCAGCCAAGGATTCTGACATGACTGTTCAGGAAATTGCCATGCATTTGGCCTATAGCACGTACATTTGAACCAAAAATATCTCTGCTGTCTGTTGGTCCTAAGGCCTCATTAAAAGCTTCAGGTTCTGATGCACAGGTTATAATCATCATCATCATCATCATCATCATCATCATCACTGGGGTGGGTGGCTTCCCCATGCTGTTTATTTAGGAAGAGAGCAGCAGAAACTGTCTCAAGGTATTGGGCATAAACCTGATTCCTGAGTTATCCATACTGGACTGCACACATGAACACAGGCTGAAGACATTGAGGCCAAAAAAAAAAAAAAGACATTGGTGATCTTACCTCAATCGCTGCTGATTGGGCCTTAGACATTTTCCCCAACCGAGTTTTCTCACAGGATATCTTCAGGTTGACTTAGGATTTTGTGGATTTTCTGAAATCCAGACATCTAGCTTCTAAAGAGAAAAAAAATATCAGGGGTACCATCTCTTAATGAGATCCTTCCTCCCAGGTTGAAGTTAGATACCTCAGATTCAGAAATTAAAGGAATGGAAGAAAACTGGCCTGTATGAACCTAATGTCTCTATTCTGTTACTTTCAGTCTCACACTGAAGGCACCCTGTTTTTATGCTTCACCACCTGAGGGTGTTTCATTTGGCAGCATCCTTCACAGACTGAAGGAGACCTTCAAATGGGAAGCAAAAGAGGACTCATGGGCTCTGATCAGTTATCATATGATGTTATGTAGTCCAATCTCGCCTACATTCTTACCCGTGAGTTTGGAGCCGAATATCGGCTCCAACTCGGCCATATTTTTCTAGCTCGAAGTCTTCTATTGGCTGGGCTAAGCAGGTGTCCCATGCTGCACTGCTCCATATCCCCAGATCTCGTTTGCTGCTCGTGTAGCTCGGACGTGGTCTCGCTCTTGGCTGTGGCTAAGTACCCTTTTTCTTGTTATTCTGAAAAATCTACTTATAAACAAAAAGCTATTTTAATAGCTATTCTCTATTTGGTGTTGTATTGGTTTTAGGTAGTGTGTTTGTGGTATCCTGCTAACTGTTCTATCGGGCTAGGCCTGTTTCAGTTAGAGGACCTAGTCCTCTTGTCCTGTGTTGTTCGCGCTAAAATCGTTTAAGTTAGAGGTTTTAGTGTTGGTCTTCCCCTTGGTATTCGCGGTTAAAAAAACGTTTTAGTTAGAGGTTTTTAGCCTTTTTTGTCTCAGTGCGTGTTCTTTCCGAGTTTTGTGTGTGTGCTGTGATATATAATACTTGCTCCCGCGTTTTGTGGTGCTTGCTTGTCTGTGTCCTTTCTTGTCAGACAGTGACTTGTGCTGTGTTGGTATTGGTGATTACTCGTTGAAAGATGTCCAAAGATTCCAAGAAGCGCAAACCTTCGGGTTTTAAAAAGTGCTCTAAGTGTGGTTACAAAATGTCCATCACCAATGGACATTCCGTTTGTGTTTATTGCCTGGGAGCGATCCATCTGCAGGAGTCATGTAGCTTCTGCCATGCTTTTAGTTCCAGAGTGCTTCAAGAAAGAAAGAATAAGCTGATTTTAAAGGGACTCTTGAAACCCTCGTTCGAAGAGGCCATGAATACTGCTTCCAGTCCAGAATCAAAGTCCTCTAAGTCAAAAAAGAGATCTCTGGCTCCTTCAGTTTCCTCGGAGTCTCCGGAGAAAGTTACAAAACTTGCTTCGACCTCCACGGCTCCACTGTCCTCGGGGCCACAGGAAGTGTCGGTGTTGATGGAACCCGTGTCGGCTCCAATTATGTTGGAATCTCTTTGGAGCCGATCGCCCAGTCTCAGACCAGTTTCACCTGAGAGGAGATCTTGATCTCCCTCCATGTCCTCCAAATCCTCCAGGACTCTTTCAGATGTGGATGTTGATAGGGTGGTGCAGAGGCTCCTCCATTCACCAGTTTTGGCAAAATTGTTTTCGGCTCCGTCCCAGTCGGCTCCGGAGCCCGTCCCCGACACCTTCTTCGATCATTCCTCCTCCGAGCGCATCTCTGTCTTCGGAGCCAGAGTGTTCCGCTCCATGTGATGTTCCTAGGTCGGTTCCGATGGCCTCTTCGGCCCTATCGGTACCGACGTCGGCTCCGAGGGACTTGGGATTATTCAGTTGGGCCCGAGGGGGACATCTCGGGACATATTTCGGTTCCAAGTCTCCTGCTTGGTGCATCGGCTCGAGGAACCCCGACTCCTGTCATGGTCTCGGAGGCTGGCTGGTCCTCGGACTCGGGGGGGGGGGCTGCCTTTGAGGCCATGCGGACTGCACTGGCCAGATCGTCAGCTACATCATGCGGGTCGGTCATTCTGTCCCCCACCACTCCGGTGAGAGCCTCTGATCACCACCTATCTGTAGACAGCGGAGCACCAAGGCCTAGGGATACCCCCACGAGTGGTCCCCAAGTTTCTGAGGGCCCTTCAGAGTTCATGCCTGAGGAGCCCCCTAGAAAGAAAACGTGCAAGAGGAAGCACATAGACTCCCAGGATGAGACCCTCACCTCAGATACTAACCTCGAGGAATCGGAGGGATCCCCCAAGTCATCCTCTGATGATGTTTCCTGCTCCAACATCCTGGAGATTTTGAAACAGAGGTGACTGGCTATCCAAAGCCCCCTCCGAGGAGGAGTCGGTCTTCCTGAAGGCCTTTGGTGCTCAGCCCTCCGCCTCCTGGGTGTCCCCACCCTTCGACGAGCTTCTGGATTTAATTTGTCAGAGGGCGTGGGAGAACCCTGATTCTGTGGAACCTGTACCCAGGCATCCCAATAAGTTTCTTTCAGCTCCCCCAGGTAAGGTGTTTTTGTCCAAAGGAGTCCCTGTGGATGCCATGGTGGTGGCGGCGGCCACTCAGAAGGAAGTAGCGGAGACTTCTTCCTCCGTCCATCCTCCTAACAAGGAGTCTAGGACCATGGACCGGTACGAGAAGCATACCCTCTCGTCAGCGACCTTTACCTTACGGTCGCTGAACTATCTGTCTCATTTTACTTGGCTCCAGAGAGATCTCCTCAAGGAGTTAGGAGATACTCTCGTGGGTAACGTTCCTGAGGCGGTGGCCCAGACATCTACCCTCAATTCGATCGTGAACTCCTCCATGCGGCTCATTTCATATGCAGCCGATGGAGCGAGTAGGGCAGCAAGCTCAGGAGTCGCCCTTAGAAGGCAAGCCTGTATGCGCCTTTGTCATTTCGCGGAGGCCTTCAAGTCTTCTTTCACTGACGCCCCCTTTGATGGTTCTTCTTTGTTCAGAACCAAAGTGAAAGACACCCTCACCAGGTGCGAGCAAGAGGGAAAGACCCTGTCTGCTGTAGGGAGTCCGTTTTTCCCTTCCCTCTATGCCTTACCCCAAGGCCCAGTGGGGCGAGAAGATGTGGTTCAAAAAATCACAGAGGTTTTTTCCAGCCGCACAAGGCGAGTCCCCCTCCAGAGGCAGAGGAGGGGAAGGTTATTCAGGGAGACGCCGCCCTAGAGGCAGAGGGGGCCCCTGCAATTTGGGAGACTGCGATTCCTTTCGCGGCTCTCCCTTCCATCGTTCCTGATGGGATGCCCGACAGTGCTTCTCCGTAGCCAGTCGGGGGTCGAATATCATTATAGCCGGAAGCCTGGCAAAGCATCACACAGGACTGCTGGGTATTATGAATAATTTCCGGAGGTTATGTCATTCCCTTTTTGTCAGACCCCCCTCCAGTCAGAAAAATCCCGGACGTTCCACCCAGTCAAAGGGATCAAGCAGCCTCAGAGGTCTCAAAGCTGCCAGAAAAGGGAGCCATCCAGCATGTCCCCTCAGACCAAGTCTGATTAGGGACTTACTCAAGATTCTTTTTGGTGCCGAAAAGAACAGGGGACCTGAAACCCATATTAGATCTCAGCCAATTGAGCAACTATGTACAGAAGTCCAAGTTCCGTATGGTCACACTACAATCGATTCTCCCATTGTTGGGAGAAGAGGCATGGATGTGCTTCATCGACCTCAAGGATGCTTACTACCATGTCAAAATGGACAGGGCATCCAGGAGTCACCTACACTTCCGGTTGGGAGCCAGTCATTTCCAGTTTCGAGCCCTGCCTTTTGGTCTCACCACAGCCCCCAGGGTGTTCACCAAGTGCATGGCGGTGGTGACTGCTCACTTGAGACGTCAAGGATTCCAAGTGTTTCTGTATCTGTATAACTGGCTCCTTACCGCCCCCACCAGGCATCTACTAATCCAAACCAGGGATGCTACCATCACTTTCTGTCAGCGGTTGGGCATAACACTAAATTGGGAAAAATCTGCCTTGTTGCCCTCACAGCGTGTCATTTTTATAGACGCAGAATTAGACACCATTCGAATATGAGCATTTTTACCGCAGGAGAGAATCGAAGTCTTACAGCAACAGGTGCATGCTCTGATGCCCCTGAGGAAAGCAAAGGCAAGATGGGTTCTTCAACTCCTGGGGACCATGGCAGCAACAATTATGTTGGTCCCTCTAGCGAGATTGCACATGAGACTTCTTCAATGGCTCCTCTTTGCTCAATGGTCTCTCCAAAAACTTCCACTTTCTCACCCTATTTTGCTCACAGACAGATGCAAACAGGATCTTAGTTGGTGGCTTTGCACCAACAATCTGGACAGGGGAAAACCCTTCGTTCCACCAATCCCGGTTGTCACAGTGACCACGGACACCTCCCAGATGGGGTGGGGGGATGCATTATCTCGGCAGGACGGTCCAAGGCACGTGGCAAGATCACGAGATACATCTGCATATCAACGTCCTAGAGATGAGAGCGGTGCTACTCGCGTTGCAGGCACTTCAGAACTTTCTACCTGTAGGGACGATTGCAATGCACTCGGACAACATGTCAGTGATGTGGTATCTGAACAATCAAGGGGGAACCAGATCTTACCCCCTGTGCAGAGAGGCCATGCGAGTGTGGCAGTGGGCAGTGTCTTCCCAATGGCTTCTGGTGGCAACGCACATTCCGGGGAAGTCCAACCTGATAGTGGACAGGCTAAGCAGAGCTATTCTCATGCCTTACTAGTGGTCCCTGAATCGTCTAGTTGTAGAACGAATCTTCAGCAGATGGGGTCAGCCTTGCTGTGACCTTTTTGCCAGCCCCCTCAATGCCAAATGCAGCAGCTACTTCACGCTGATCCCCCCACAGGGGGAATTACCCAGGGATGCTCTAGCTCACGATTGGCCCTCCAGTCTGCTTTATGCCTTCCCTCCATTTCCCCTTGCTATCAAAAGTGATTCAGAAAGCACAATCATTGGGAAGCAGAATGATTCTGATTGCTCCACACTGGCCTCATCAAGTCTGGTTTCCCTTTCTCCAACCCTACATTGTGGACACTCCTTGGATTCTGGACCCACAACTGGATTTACTGACACACATGTCGGGACAGTTCCACCCCTCTCTGCTGACCCTCTGGTTGACAGCCTGGCTACTCCACTTCCATCGTCTGTTAGGCTTCTTCACTTTTCACCGGAGGTAGTTCACATTTTATCTTCCTCTCATAAGCCCTCTACTAGGAAGATTTATTCTAGCAAGTGGAGAAGATTTTCTATTTGGGCGCATACCCAAGGAATTGATCCTTACACAGCCCCAATTGCTTCAGTCTTGGAGTTTTTGTCTATGCTTTTCCATCACGGTTCAGCATCAGCTACCATAAAAGTTCAATTGGCAGCGATTTCTCACTTTCATGTTGCTAATGAGCCTAGCCTGATGGCTCACAGACTCTGTAAGGCTTTTCTGAAGGGCACTGTATTACTCTGTCCTCCGGTCTCAGAACCTATCATGCCCTGGGATCTAAATTTTGTCCTACAAGCCCTTACTTCACCACCTTTCAAGCCGGCAGCTGCCTGTGATTTGAAATTCTTGACCTGGAAAACTGCCTTTTTGCCATTACTTCAGCCAGGCGAGTTTCAGAAATTCAATCCCTTTCTATCAAACCTCCATACTTAATCTTCCATAAGGACAGGGTTTCTCTTAGACCAAACCCTTCTTTTCTTCCTAAAGTGGCGTCCGTTTCTTATCTTAATCAATCTATTGAGTTGCCCGTATTCTTTCCCCAATTTTCAAACAAGGCAGAATTTAAATTTCATCAATTGGATGTACACAGACAGTTATGTTTCTATCGCCATCGAACAAAAGATATATGAAAGTCTGATCAACTATTTGTCTCCTTTTCGGAAAACAAAATTGGATCCCCTATATCCAAAATCACCCTATCCAGATGGATATCCAGTGGCATCTCTTTCGCTTACTCCGCAGGAGGAAAAGACTTGCCATTTCTGGTCAGGGCTCACTCTACTCGGGCTGTTTCTACATCTACAGCCTATCATGCCAGATTGTCGATGGATGGTGTTTGTGCTGCAGCTACTTGGGCTTCTCCTCACACATTTGTTACTCATTACAAATTGGACGTGGTATCTAGGGACTGGTCATCCTTTGGTTCCACAGTACTCAGGAGTATTTTCCTATGAGCCACAACAGGATGTAGGTGCTGGGGACGCTGTCCCACGGGAAAGAATGTAGGCGAGATTGGACTACATAACATCAAGAAGTTATGTACTCACCATAATGTTTGATGTATGTAGTCCATCTCGCCTCACATTCTTACTTACCCTCCCACCTTCCCCCTTCCTGGAGGATCTGGAGGTTAGGTTTTTATTTACAGATTTCCCTTCACCTTTAGCTTATTCTTCCTTACCTAGATGTTGTTGTGCATGGGGTATGAATGAGTGTTTGCAGCAAACTAGATCTGGGGATATGGAGCAGTGCAGCATGGGATACCTGCTTAGCCCAGGCAATAGAAGACTTTGAGCTAGAAAAATTTGGCCGAGTCGGAGTTGATATTCTGCTCCGAACCCACGGGTAAGAATGTGAGGCGAGATGGACTACATACATCGAACGTTATGGTGAGTACATAACTTCTTGTTTCCTTGGCTTGGCAAAGCCAACACTTCTGGTCGTCCCTCCAGTTCTACATGTCATGGATCATGCCTTTTGCAGTGCTCTTTGTAGCCAGACTCTCAGTCCCTGTCCCAGAAAGACAGACCATTTTAGCAGGGTTCATGACTCCACAAACACCTGTACAAGAACCCAGTGGTGTCTATGGATTTAAAAAATGGATCAGTGAAGTTGTTTTCCAAAATTTCCCTTCCCAGTGAAAGGAAGAGTAGGATAGTCATCCTGTTTGGGAAGCAGTTGTATATCTGAGCTACCCTGGCTATTCAAAAAGCTAAGAGTAACAAGCTTTTCAAGTGTTTTACCCATAGTGGTCAGAAAGTCATACGGAGAGTATGGGTTAGAAACTTGTGGAATAGGGTTAGTTTTTGATTGTTTTCTAATAATTGGAAGAAGGTTTTGACATAGTGGTATATTATAGATATGTCCTGTAGTGAGGGCTATTAGGTGCTCTTTACAGGAATGGCCTATGGAATTTTACCCAGCAGTTCATGCTTCTTTTTCTTTATATGTTAAAAGTAGAAGGAAGTATGTGGCACTAGTGATACTGCGTGGGAAGTATGTGGCACTAGTGATACTGTGTGGGTTGGACGATTGTTTTAGTGAGTGGAGTTAGATCATGAAGATATTTCACTGAGAAGATCATTAAGAGTGTAAGAGACCTGAAAGATTCAAAGGAATGTGTTGTTTGAAGAGTTATTTTTAATTTTTAGCTGTAAATGTGTTCACATTTCCAGAAGTATTTGAGTTAATAGTGAGGTTTGCTCATCCCTGTAAATGTTTTATGTTGTTGGATGGCTTTTTTGTTTAAATTACAGAGAAGTATAACTCTGTCTCTGTGGGTAGGAGTTTGGTACTACTTCCAGATGCACAAGGTTGGTCATGCAGTTTTATAAGAGATTTTCATTCTGAGGTTAGACACAGAATTAATTTGGACTTCAGAAACCTAAAAATAATGGAGCGACAGAAGTTTTTAGATGTTGGAGTAGATGGGTTAGTTTTATGGTGGCATCTTTTGTATCCAGGCTGTTGAGTGAAGAAACCAGTCTAAGTTGTTCATTTGGGGTCAGATCTTAGAGAAATTAATTTGTGATTTTCATCTGAATGCAGATTTCATTAGTAGAGGTATTAGATGATGTTGAGTAGGGAACAGGTGATGGAGAAGTGATCACTAAGGGTTTGTAATAACTAGGTCGAGGAAGGAGTGACTGAGAGTTTTAAGGTTAGGTCTGGTTGTTTCTTGTACCACCTGGAAAAGTCCTTGGTTTGATAAGAAGTTACTAATGATGTCCTTTTTCTTATTTAGCAGACTGTTGCAAAATATCCTTGAATATTTTATTAAGACG
This sequence comes from Protopterus annectens, assembly GCF_019279795.1. Taxonomy (NCBI): domain Eukaryota; kingdom Metazoa; phylum Chordata; order Ceratodontiformes; family Protopteridae; genus Protopterus; species Protopterus annectens. The sequence goes on from NC_056743.1 coordinate 1,775,572,759, forward strand.
AGGAAGTTGTAAAAATATAGGGTAAAGAATTCAAATTTATTTTGTTAGCAAGGGAGGGAAGCAAGATAGCAATGTAGAGGTAGCTGTAGCTATTTATAGGGAGTTTAATAATTATGCATTTAGGAGCATTTGCATATGCATATTGGGCACAGATATTAGTGGTGAGTAAGATTTTGAGTACTTGCGCTGTCTGTCTTGTGTTTCCCAAGTCTAGCATTAAATTTATACACTCTAGACAGGAAAATGGTGGTAGAGGTTTGGTTTTGACTTCTCAACTCAAGATCCAGTTATGGCGGCTATGTCAAGTGAATGTCAAATAAAGCATTTAATTGTTTTATTTAATTTTTAATGCTACCTGTATTAAGAAAACAAAAACAAATATGGGTATGTGGTAGATTAGAGTTCTGGTGTTAAATTTGAGTGGTCCTAGGTTGGATTGTATGAAAGGAAGATTGGGGTCTGATGGGAGATAGTTTTTAGTGGATTTATTATTTGGTTGTTTTTTTTTTCCCTTTGTCTTGTATGAAAGGGGAGAGATTGAGACCTGTACTGATTGAGTCCATATATGTAGGATCACATATGTAGAGTATATACAGGTTCACAAGTTACTAGGCTAATGTCCTTATGTAAGATCAGAGAAATAAAGAGAAAATCTGTGTATTCTTTAATTGAAGTTCTCATTTGTTAAGGTGTTTGTGTGGCTAAATAAACAATGTACATCACTAAAATAATACAGTAAATAACTAAATATATATGAATTAAAATTAAAAGTAAGTTTGAACAGAAGTAATGGAAAACTGAAGTATATAATCAGCATGGAATGAATAAGAAAAAAGTTTAATATTGAAGTTAAATATTTGAATTACTTTATTTATTTGATAACTGGGCGAGCACACTAGGACCAGTTGCCTCCCTTTAGGCACATCTGAAGAGCACTGGCATTTAATTGACTTGCTCAAAGTCACACTGTAAGTAAATGGACAGTGTGGGATTCAACCAAGGACTTGAAGATGAGACTCGTTAGCCGGTCATACTCTTAATCCTGTACTCTAAATTGCCTTCAAGTTATGAACCAGAAATGCAAGTATTCAGTTGACAGTAGAAAACAAATGCCACGTCATGGCATTAATAGTCAAGCACAACTAGTGTAGAATGTACACAAAACAGTAAAATAACGGCCATGCTCAGGTGGCACAGACAGGATTTCAATCCCCCCACTGCCACCAAAAATGTGATGACTGGCTGGAACAGATATGTGGCTACAATCTTACTACTGCCAGACAGTTGTGAAAGAAGGACCAAGCTGTCTCCAGAAGGGTATTCTCTGAAGCTATGCCAATGGTACCCATTAGGTTAAAATAAAATAAAGTAACAAAAGTGCACACAGATCTGATCCTCTAATTGTTTCACAAAAATGTAGCCTGGCTGAGGGAGCATGGAGAGAATGTGCACCGTCATCTGAGTATGTCTTGTAACAGTCACACCCAGATTACTGTTTACTGGCTACATACACAGCTGAGTCATTGGCACAGTTCTCAGGCCCCTTTCTCAAAACCACCTTTCAGTCAGTGAACCACAGTGTCTTCCAGTGTCCCTCATCCAAGGTAAATGCTTTTCAAGTAAGTTAACACATGCACGCACACACACACACATGCACACACACACACACACACACACACACACATGCACACACACACACACACACACACACACACACACACACACACACACACACACACACACACACGTCTGTTAATAATGCCAGCATGAGAAATAGTGTCAAAGGTCTTGGCCACGTCCAGATATGCTGTATCTACTCCATAATGGCTATCCATCTGCTTTTAAAACAAATTAATGAGGTTAAAGAGGTAGGACCTTCCAGGATTAAGAGATTTTCAGTGTCCAGTTTATTTTAGTTTGTGTTCCTATAGCAGAAGTAACCAGACTATTTTTCCACATGTAGTAGATAAAGTTTCTTAAGAGCAAAGGCTTAATTAGATCACTCCAGTAATTAGGATCTTACATACATTTCCCACTGTTTGTACATTAATACCTGTGTCCTTTCACTGTTATGGAGAGCAGCTCCTTTTGAAGTACAGTTTACTTTCATTTTTATGACTTGCTAGTTTCAGGAACTAAGGAATGAAAATTTACATATTAAGTTGCAGTTTCATGCATTTCTCTTCCTATCATCTCTCCTCTCAGATTTATAAAAAAGGTCACAGCTTGCACACACCCTTCAGACGAAATGTGCTACTTGTATGAAATATGAAAAAAAATCAAATCTTTCAATCACCCCCCCAGGCCTGGCATCATCCCATGGCAGCACGTTAATATCACATTACAAAATCAGGCAATAGCGTAAGAAAAGAAGGAGGTTGGCATTACCAGCCAAAGAATGTGAAAAATATTCATATCTGTATTAAAAATGGGAATACTGGGTAATGTCTTGGTGATACTGAAATGCAGGACAGTCCTAATGAAGAAACTAGAAATGATGATATTCAAAGCAGATGTCAGTAAGGAACCATTGGCAGTCAAAATCTGGATGTAACAGAAAAGTCACTGATGCAATTTATCTAAAATTACAGAGCTTTGGCACAAGGCATAAAAGCACACCAGAGTGTAGATGGGTAAGACTACAGTAAAGACTGTGCTACAAAATCTCTAATTTGCCCTTACTAGAGAGGCCAGTCCTTGCACTTCCATGAATATTGGAATATGGCCTTCCCTATAATTACCCTACATTCTAACACAATTACCTGCCTACTGCAGACCACAGTGAATAGAATATGTAGAGTTATCTTCTAGGCTGACTCATGGACTCATCACTGTCTGATGCTACAAAAATCATATAAGCTATCTGGCAGTGCTGGAACAGATCTTCCTCTGTTTACCCCTATGATATTTAAAATAGTTTAGCCACAAAAGAGCCCCCCTTAACTTCACAACTCTTTACAAAGACCACCTGCTGTTTCTTCAGATGTAACAAAGATAATGCGTTTTCACTTATATTAGTAAGAGGGCTTTCTGAAAGAGTGGTATAGCCTCTTGGAACTAATTCCCTGCTAATATCAGGAGTCAGAAACACCAGGAGGTTTTTAAGCCAGACTGAAAAGATCATCATTTCACTGAAGATGTATGTAAACACCTTTAGATGCAGTTGTTAACAGTATTTATTCATTTATCACAATGTTGTTGTTACTGTCATACGGTCTTCCAAAATGTGTATGTTTAACTACCATGTAATGTACCAAAATCTGTAGCTGGTGCAGAGCTGTAGCAATTTGGTGCTCCAGGTAATGCACCCCTTTGGCACTTGCTCTCTGTTGTTGTTGTTGTTGTGTCTTTCGGCTTTTCCCGGTTAGGGGTTGCCACAGCGGAACAATGGTCCGCTAATGATTGGCAGTAGATTTTTACGTGCCAAGTTGCCGGCCCTGACGCACAACCTTCAACGAAGGTACGCCCATTCACGCATATCTCCACACAGAAGATGCTCTAGCTGAGAATCGAACAGGACAAAGTCTTACTGTGAGGCGGCAACGCTACTGCAGCACCACCACTAAGCAATTAAAATTGTGATTGCTTAATGCCAATTAATAAGCTGGCAGACTTTTTGTGAGCAGTGTGACAGTTTACAAGCTGTCATTAAGTGACTGTTATCACTTTTAGACAAAGTATGCAGTAATTGTCAAACTGCTGTGTTTTTTATGGGAAAAAAAAGAATAGTTTGACAGTTTGCAAGCTGTGCATAAGCAGCTGAGATTGTGATTGATAAATGTCAGTTTATAAGTTGGCAGCTTGGGAAGGCACCCTATTTGTCCTACCCTGCCTGCGGTATTGAGCTGGTATGCATATAACTGACATGTAATGTACCAAAATGTCTAGCTGGTCTGTATATATAATTGTTGTATAATGTACCAAACATGAGACCATATAGCTCCAGTCCACTCCTGAATGTGTTGTAATCAAACTGTTTGTATTACGTAATACAGTAAGACCAAGTCGTGGCTGAAAAGGGTCAGTGGACTAGCCTACTCATCTGGTAAACAAATATATGAATGCAAAAGAAAAATAAAATTGCAACAAGTTGATGACAGCAAGTTTTGCAACAAGTATTGTTTGGGGAAAAACAAATCAAAAAGTTCAGCTTAACTGAAGGAAAAGATGCTAACAGCAAGATCTAAAAGAATTATCAGCTTCCAGTGTTAAGCTAAGAAATGCTGTGTTGGTCCACTAACGGAAAACACGACGACACTGGAACACAGATGTGATGCAGTACATTTTGGATCAGTGATTCACTGCGGTGGTGGTGCTGCAGTAGCATTGTCGCCTCACAGCAAGACGTTGGGCTGTTCGATTCTCAGCTAGAGCGTCTTCTGTGTGGAGACATGCGTGAATGGGCGTACCTTCGTTGAAGGTTGTGCGACAGGGCTGGCAAACTCGGCACGTAAAAAATCTACTGCCAGTCATTAGCAGACCGGAGTTCCGCTCTGGCGACCCCTAACCGGGAAAAGCTGAAAGACACAAACAAACAAGTTTTGCAATTACTCAAGCTTTTGAGCTGGCATGAGCATTAGAAAGAGAGAGAAAGACTCTGCCAACAAAAGCTGGAAAACTTGAGAAAGGAATAACAGACAGGGAACTAAATGTGACTGTCAGGGATAGCAGGAATAACTTGATAATTGGCTCTGATGACAAAAAGGTCAGTATTTAGTACTACACACTGATTCTTGACAAGCTAAAAAAGACAAATTCAGATGTTATAGTGATGACTTTATGTAGTCCATCAAAAAGGTGGAGAAGCTCCTTGGAAATAACTCTGCCAAGACCGTCAGATTTAAGTACCTGACTTAGAAAAATCCATTACAAGGCAACACATAAAGACAGATTAATTGGTTAGTGATAGAACTGTTGGAAATATAAAAAATGAGGGGCTTAGAGAATCAGAAGAATTAAGGTTATGAGCATTCCTGAAGTGAAAGAAATGGAGTTCCTAGGTCATTCACCATACAAATCTCATGAAGGCAGAAATTAGACTTCAGTATTGTTAAGTGGCACACTTGGTGACCATCATCAGGTACATCAGTATTGTTTAGTGTACTAGAGTACCACTTGTGTCTTCACTAGGTGGTCATTCTCAGCCATGCAGGAGCATTTTTAGTGTTCACTTGGGCACCATGAAAGCACATATGCACACACACATATATCCAGGCCAGAGTAGTTCATGTGGCAGACAATGCAAGAGGATGGAAATGGAAAATGTGGTACAACTAGCTAAAATTTGTTTTATGTAGGCTGGTTAAACAAACATTGGATCATTTTATATATACATAGCAATCAGGTTCCAGGTATGTACATTTTTTCATTAGCTGCAGTTCCAGATACTTTAGGTGATGCCACACTCATGTTTGGACAGGCAATCACAGCCATAAATTGTGGAGATCAGCTGCGATTAGTCACTTTATTTGAAAGAGCAGATACAGTTGCCCTGTCTGTCCTGTGTTTTTGCATGCCTTTCATTCTTTACTTCATTAAGTGCTTTTTAATATTAGCTTTGTGGTTTTGTGCACTTTGCATGTGACTGCTTAATTAAAGTGTGCTGCCTGATCCAGATGGAAATATACACATTTTTTTGAGAAAGTAGCAGTTAAACAATGCAGCACTTCTAAGCAAGAACTTTATTATATAGATTCTGCTTTGAATAGCTTTAGGAAACATGCCCTCAGATCCCTGGTTAACTGAGAGAAGTTATCTGTATTTGTTAGAAACACCAGTACCTCATATCTGACCCTAACATGGAGCTTTGGAGATTCAAATCACCCTTAAATTAAACTATTACTACATTCCTAGGTACAGCTCCCCAACAACACCCTCAAGGGTCATGGAAATTACCTTAACACCAGTGAGGCGCTAAATATCAAACAAAATACGTTCTTGCTAGGGGATCTCAATTACCCAAGCATTGGCTGACACAATTACACCTCTAGTCTCAATAGCTAAACAGGTAGCAGACTCACCTTTGATGCTGGAGGATCAGAAGGCTGTTGAATCTATTCCCACACCAGGTAGTTTAAAAGTTTTCCAGTACTAACACTGCAATGCAGCTTAGTGGGGTGCTGCATTCCTGCATGTGTCATCCTCCAGATTAGACAGTAAACCGAGGCCCCATCGGCCTGAGTTGGTGGCAGCTCATGTGGATGTAATGGATCCCACGAAACTTATCAGAAAGAGCAGGGGAAGTTTCTTGGTGCTATGGCCAAATTTCCTGTAGTCGGTATGAATGCCACCTCTGGTCTCTCCTGAAAAGGGGCCATTGGCCTAATTGGACTAACCCAATCAACAAAGTATAAAGAAATAAAGAAATTAAAATGATTTAAAAAATAAAATATAGGGGATTATGATTGGGTCACTGATCATAACACAGCTTTGTCTACACCAAGTTGTTTTTAGTATAATAGTATGGTCTGTTTGCATAGCTGCACCTTGTTAACTAATGTTATTCATGCATATGTGTTGTGTGTAGACAGCTCATACTGATGTCTAATTATTTCTGTATAATTGTGCTGTCACTGGTGGATAGAATCACATTAGAGACCCAGGACAGAGTGCTGCTCACTATATTTTTATCTGTGACTACAGGCTAATCAGTTGCTAGTGTCATCTCCTCAGCTGGTGAACAGAACCAGAGAAAGGCAGGCAATGTTTAATTGCCTCATGTACACACACACAACCCTCCCTCCTCCCACAAAACACAAATACAACTCAACTCACATATCACCAACACATAAACACAATCATAGACATACACAGACTCTGACTCAAAAATCTCTACCAAAACAGCAGACCAAACAGCAGAGGACACCCAAAAACCACACCCAAAACTCCCAACACACAACCAGCACATAAGACCTCACGGTCAGGTGTCAAACAGTCACAGCTCTTAAGCCCAAATACAAAACCAGACACATACAGTAGTCATTGGTGACTCATAGGTCACACACACACTGATGCCGCCACACCAGACTAGTAAGGAGAAGGTCACAGTGTCCACGCTGGTGTAAACGACCCTGAGACGCATCTCTGGACTACATGAAAAGGAGGCCCTATGGAGAATGGAGAACATCGATGTCTGTGACTGTGACAGAAAACCTGGTTCTGAGAGCACCCCCAGCCCAAGTATACTTTTACCTCCACTCATCATGTTCCCGCCCCAAAATCAGGAAAATACCAAAGCACAACGTTCAACAGTGAGGATCAATAATACTCTCACGGTACTTCAAGATCTAATCTCGCACCCCACCTCCCACCCACACTGAAATAAAAAAAATAAAGGTAAAGCCCACCAAAAGCGACTCTAAAGACTACACTACTAAGACTAGTGGTCTCCTTAAGGTCCCCAGGCAGGCGGGAAAACAGTACTCAGCGAATCACTTACAAATGCCTTCTACCAGCACAGCACCTGCAGGACTGCATGGATAAGGCAATCCCAAGCAAAACAAAGACTCTTTGTAAACGGTAAGACACCCTTGATCACTACTAAAAAAAAATATCCCTCTAAAAAAAAAAACTAAAGCAAATTTCGAAAAAAAAAAATAAAAAAGACTCAAAAAGGACAATCTATTAAGCTCTTTAGTCAAAATGTTAAATGAAACTCCCAGGCCAGATCAGCTCAGAACTAGTTCAAAATGATGATTACTGATCCTACGATCCTCACACAACATTGCTGGCTGACTGACTGGTTCAGTGCAAACTTCCCCCCACCCCCCCCAAAGGAGGAGATATCCAAAATAGGTGCAGCCCCCAAACATCTCCAAGCGCCCAAAGTGAGAACTGCTCTTCTCCAAAGCAAACACAGCATCCCATGGGACCTGATGGGGTCCCCGGCTGTGTGTGCTCCAGAAACAATGAGGAATTAAACCCACAGCTAGGGACAGCTGTTTAATCAAGTAGTTAAATGCCAAAATGTATAGTCAAACCAATAGGTTACCCAAAGTTACCAAATAGGGAGGCAATCAGGAGGCAATCCAGAAGCACAGAAGGACCTGGGGACCCCAGGTTGATAGGTTGATAGTAGTCGACACCCATGTAGGAAAAAAAGTAAAGTTAGGGCTTCTACTTCTACATCACCTTATCATGAAAGGGATTCTCTCATCTAGATCAAGAGGTTTATACTCCCCTTCCATCACACTCATCAGACCAATGATTTGGTACAATGCCCATTTGGAATGTATCTGACGACACTTTGCAGCAGCTGGAGAGGCCACAAAAGTTTCTAGATCCATCAGAGCAAGTAGGGAGACTTAAACTCGAAACCTGCTTAATGGGGGCGTGCTGGAGGATGGATTCATCACCCAGACTCCTGCAAAGACCGGAAGAAATGTGTCAGAATCCAGTAAGGCCAGAGCAAGCACTGGCCTTGTCAAGAAATCTTGGACCAATGGATGGGGGATGCGCAGATATACCCCAGGGATACCCTCAGTGTCACTGCTCGACAGAGGCACAGCAAAATAATGGGTATAGTTCCCACTAAAAGGGGTGGGTGGCAGCCAAAAAGCGATGGGCTAGGGCTTGTAATGCCCTTGGGCAGATAGCCTAGTATGAACCTATGAACCTATGAACCTATACCTGTCAGCTGAAGTCCCTTCTCACTGATGTGTTTTTCCAATTGGCTCAGTATCTGCATATACTAGTAGTTGATTCAAGACATATTTTCCTGTATGCAGTAGATATTTGCTCAGTTTGTTTTTTGTAATCTTTATAACATATCTTTACCAACTCAAAAGTGCTTACTCTTCTCTGTACTCTTATTTTCTAGACCTAACACCACTCTAAGTATTCAACTGTGGTACCACCTTTATCTTTTATCCATCCGGTGGATACATTGTTATAAGAAAAACACAGTCCGGGTCTGAGCTGTCTGCAAACACAAACAGCTAAAGTTAACTTTGAGTATGTGTTTACCTGTTTGAGCCAATATTCATTATCCCCTGGAGAGCACTCGGCTTTGGCTTGTAAGCAGCCCCCCCCCCACACACACACACACACTCATCTTCCATTTTCTCTTTTATTCCCTTCTGTTAGCAAATAGTATCCATAACTGATCAAATACTGTGTGTTTGTTAAATTAAACCGATACCACAGTAGCCTACTGATACAAGGTTATCCTTTTTTTCCACCTGAGAAATGGTTAAGAAATGACTTACAGTTTCAGAGCAGTCCTTGGTCAATTCTGATTGTTTCTTAAACACAAACTTGTCTTTACTTTAGCTCATTAGCAGCAGTACAAAAGAACTGCCTGCTCACACCCTTGTTCTCCTCCTCCCCTGTTTATTACCTTAAGTCAATCCCAAAGTTAATAAATATTACCTCTGGCAGGCACCATTTTTAAAACTACAACCACCCTTTGAGCACCTTATGCTCAGCCCTGCCACAAAACTCAATAAAACTGCCTGAACTGGGGCACAGCTAACTGATAGTTCGTGGAAATACAGGATACCTACCTGAGTCTCCACATTCACTATCATATGTTCTTTTATCAGTTTACTCTGTTATCTGATTGTTTCCAGCCCCCTCATAATAGCAACTAACAGGGTCTCTGCCTGCTTCACTCCCCACCCTGCCTCCAATTCCCTCCCACCCCCAGTGGTCCTACCTTTATTACACACGCAAACCCCTCCCATCTTTCCAACAGCCAACCACAGCACTAAACCCAACACTACCTCCTCCATCTTCCCACTACTATCACTCTTCCTCAGCTAACATGTATAAGCATACCATACCTATGCTCACTGCATGCACTCTCCTTGCATATCTTACATCCTACCAAAACCCCATCATTCCCCCACTCAACCACTACCACTGTACTTCTACTCACACCACCACTCATGTCTCACCCTCACTCATCTCCTCTCCCACCAACTCAAAAACCATCCCTATGCACCCCCCACATATTATATCAACTATATTACTCAAACAAAAAGCATCCCTGCAATTTAACATAGTAACCCTCCCACCATACCTATTACCCACAGAGCACAATCATAAAGTTTCCCTAATAAACAAACACATTCAAAAACCGAGAAAAGTAATAACCTCATGCATATCAAAACTAGCCCTAAGTGGAGACATCCACCCCAACCCTGGCCCTACCATCTCCAACCCCACTCCTCATTATCAGACTAGAAACCACAACTTCTCCCAAATCACAGCCAATAGAAAGCCAAGTGACTTCCTTATACTAAGCCTAAATATTAGAAGTATGTCCGACAAGGTCCATGAAGTCCATGCCATCATAGACTTGTACTCCCCAGATATAGTCATCCTGACAGAAACCTGGCTAAAACCTCACATTACCAGTGAGCAAATCCTCCCTACCGGTTATGGCATACTAAGAGTAGACTAGCTAAACAAGAAAGGTGGCAGTGTAGCTATAATATTTAAACAGGATCTAAACATCCAGATCTTAAAATCATCAGCTCCACAAATAGGCAGTGAAGAAATAATATATACCAACCTCAAAATAAACCAAAATAAAACCATCAACATAATTGGATGCTACTTCCCACCTGGCCAAAACATCCCTCCACTAGAAAACCTCCTCAGCTGGTCTACCCACCATCTCCCCCAAGAAACTATAGTTTTAGGAGATTTCAATATTGACTGGCAATCCTGTTCTGGCAACAATCCAACCATCATCGAAACCTTCATGGCTTCACCCAACCAGTCCAGTCGCCAACCAGGATAAATAAAAACTCCAACAAGCACACTACCCTGGACTGGATATTAGTCAATAAGAGCCCCCAGTCATATATAACAGGCTGCTTATCAGATAGCCTCAGTGATCACTCCCCAACATTCCTACTCAAAAAACACCTATACCAAGCTAAACCTGTCATCAAATATGTAAAAAGCTAAACTTTAACCCACTCACATTCATCTCATCCCTCAAAGAATGTAACTGGCATCCTCTAAAGTACCTCAGTCTTGATGACGCAGTTGAATTTTTGAATACTACCTTCCTGAGCATCCTTAATTACCACTCCCCCATAAGACTTTCCAGAACCAAAGCACAACCCTCCCCATGGCTACAGAAAACCACTAAGTCAGAAATGAAAAACAGGGATAAAGCCTGGGAGCATTGGCCCAAAACCAAAACCCTGTCAACTAGACAGAAATTACTAGAACTACGCAATAGAGTCAAAAAGCTAATAAAACGGGACAAATTCCAATACTACCTGTCTGCCCTAGACTCCTCCCAAAACAACCGCAAACAGTTCTGGTCCTCCATATACTCCATCATCCACCCAGGTAAAGTCAGTACCCCTCCTCCTAACATCCCTCACTCTTCCGAAAATATTGCCTTCTCATTCAGCACACACTTCACACAAACCATACTATCACTAGCTAGACAAAACAACCCCCTTTCCCTCCAACCCACATCCTTAACTAGTAATCTCCCCACTGTCTTCTCTTTTTCTCCTGATCCGACCTCCAACATAAAAAAACTCTTAACTAAACGTAAGCCCACCAAATTAGCAGCAGACAACCTCCCAAGTGAATACCTACAAATCGCAGCTGATGCTCTGGCCTACCCAGTATCCATCTTGATTAACCAATCTCTGTCAGAAAGTTACGTTCCCACACTATGGAAAGTATCACATATAATTCCCTTCCACAAAGGCGGCCCCTCAATAGAACTAACCAATTACCGCCCCCTCAATAGAACTAACCAATTACCGCCCATAGCTATTCTCTCTCCACTCCCCAAAATACTAGAGAGATGCATTCACTCTCAGGTCTCAGACTACCTCCTTACTAACAACCTCCTTTCCAATACTCAGCATGGTTTCCGACCAAACCATAGCACCACCACTGCCTTACTCTCCTTTACTGACACTATCCTTCAACATAAAAACAATGGCTGTCTCTCTTCTGCTACTTTCCTAGACCTATCTAAAGCATTTGACATGGTCCCACACAAACAGCTCATCTCTGTCCTCAATAACCTATCCTTCTCTCAATCAATCACCAACTGGTTTCATAGTTAGCTGTCTGACCGCCAACAATCCGTTGTATGGCAGAATGACATATCTTTCCAACTACCTGTCTCTATAGGGGTTCCCCAAGGTTCCATCCTTGAACCCCTACTCTTCTCTATTTTCACCAGTAATCTAACCTCTGCCACCAAACATGGCACACTCATACAATATGCAGATGACTCAGCCATCATCTGCTCAGCCCAGTCCCTACCCAAACTGCAAAAAGTCACACAGGAAGCCTTTTCTTCTGTTGAAACGTGGTTATCCGATGCCCAATTAATACTCAACCCAAACAAAACTAAACTACTCATCTTCCAACCCACCAAACATACTCAAAACAACTCTCACTTTAACATCACAGCAAAAGACAACATCACTATACACCCAACAGAACGCACCAAATTGCTAGGAGTGGAAATAGACAATAAACTAAAATTTGACGTTCACATATCCATGACCATAAAAAAAGTCCACAAAAAACTAGGAGCATTATACAGAAATAAGCAACTTCTCACCAGAGCAGCAAAGATTTCAGTAGCAAATTCCCACCTTATCTCCACCGTACTTTATGCCTCTCTAATATATACCAACCTAAGGCAATGCGATCTAAACAAGCTAGAGACCTGCTACAACAAAATCGCCAAATTCGCCACAGGGGCATTCTGCTGTAGTCACCACTGTCTCTCACTTGCTGAACTGGGCTGGCTTCCCTCACTTCCTTCAATGTTATCAACTCACACTCACCCACAAACTAGTAAACAATCCACTAACAGTCCCATCCCTCCAGCATCTACTCCAACCCTATCGCACCACCAGACAACTAAGATCCAGCAACAAAAAAAAACTTACAGGTCACTAAAGCCAATAACTCTGCTGGTGAAGCACTATTCTCTTGCGCCATAGCCAAATTATGGAACTCCCTCCCACCCACATTTACCTCCGTACCATCATGCACCCACTTCAAAACTTTACTAAAAGTGCACCTAAAAACATGCTGGCTATGCCCTTGCCACTCCCCCTCTAATATCACCCACCCCATCCGCCCACTACCTTTCTTTCCACCCCACTAAGTACCTTGATTATACCAAGCTCGGATGCTCATAAGCCTTACTACTTATTATACAGCAGGAACTTCTTAATGTAACAATTGTTAATGTCTGTTATGTACTTTGCAGATAAAGATTCTAGTTGTCTACTGATGTACTATGTTCTTCATCTGTAACTATGTTTTGTAATTGTTAACTGCTATGTTGATCAAATTGTTAATTGCTATGTAACTCAGGGCTGGCATGACCAGACAGGAGGAGATGGCAACCACACACACAACAATCCCAGTCCCACATAGACCTACCACAACTGCAAACCAAACACATAAAAACACAAAGACATACTCGGAGGCTCTAACAAAAAACTTACCAAAACAACAGAGGCTCCCAAAGCAGACACACAAAAATCCACCACATCAAAACAAAACACATGCAACACATACTTCAATAAATCAGTGTGTCAACCAGTCACAGCCCTTAAGGCCAAACACCTTGCCTGATACACTAGTAATAGGTGACTCTATAGTCAGACACACTGACGTCCCGCTGACCAGGCTGAACAAGGAGAAGGTGACTGTGAGCTGTCTATCGGGAGCTAGGATCCGCCACATAACACACGCACTCAAGTCACTCCAAAGCAAGTACAAATATGACTCTGTCATTGTCCATGCTGGTGTGAATGACCTGAGACGTACCTCCCTGGACTACATGAAAAGAGACATAGAGGAGCTCTCCGATTATGTAGCCCATGCTGGTATGACCCTGACCCTGAGCAGCATCTTGCCCTCACCAAGAATGATACCACAATACAAAGACAAGATGATCAGCTTTAACAATTGGCTCAAGTACTGGTGTCATTCTAGAGGGATCCAATGTCTGTCTGCCTGGGATGACATGTTGGACAAGCCATGCTGCTTCGCAAGGGATGGCTTACACCTGTCACCACTGGGCTTCCGGATATTGGCTAAGGCTCTTGCCACCCCCATAGTGCCTTTTTTAGGCAAGGCTCAAAAGACCAACCCACCTCCTTAGAAAACAATAATGGAAAAAAACTAAGGGTAATGCTGCTCAACGCCAGAAGTCTAAATCTCAAGATGCAGGCACTTGATGCACTCCTCAGCATGGAGAACATCGACGTCTGTGCAGTAACTGAAACCTGGTTCAAGTCTCCTGAGAGCACCCCAGTGCTACCAGGCTATACCTCGTGTCATGCTTTTCGGCCCCAAAACCCAGGCCGAACCACAAAGGAGGGAGTGTCCATATTCATCAAGGACACCCACACCTCCAGGTTAGTAGCAACACATGAAGCATCAGAGACCATACAGGTGCAACTAACCATAGGCAAAACTGCTATACAACTGGTAGCATGTTACAGACCACCCTCCAAATCTCAAGAACTCCACTCAGCCTTCCTGAAGACATTGGAGGATATGAATGTATCACAAAATACCATCATACTGGGAGACTTCAACTACCCAAACATAGATTGGGTACATTATTCTAGCCCTAATACCCTAGCCCAAAGGTTCCTGGAATTCATAAATTCAAATGCACTGGAACAATTAGTCACCTCTCCCACTAGGGGAGATAATATACTAGACCTGATCATCACAAATATGGGGACAGAATGCTCTACACCGGAAGTATACCCCTCACTAGTGAGATCTGACCACAAACTAATCACCCTGGATATACATATCCCACCTCCACCCCCAGCACAAAAGACCACAGTGAAAAACTTCTCAAAAGCAGACTTCACTCTTCTTAAGACTGAGATGGTATCCTTTAAGCCCACTGTGCCAGTGGATACCACATCCCACGATGCCGAATCCTTCACAAATGCTTTCTATGGACATCTCCAAGAATGCATGGATCATGCAATCCCAAACAAATCCAAGTCCTTCTCCACCAAAGGTAACCGTCCTGTCTGGTGGACCTCAGCCATAAACAAATTGTATAACAAAAGAAGGAAGCTACTGCACGTCAGAGCAAAATCCCATGAAGGGAAGACATCTCTGATCAACATTAGCAGAAAACTACGTTTTCTCATAAAAACATCCAAGGCCAACTTTGAGAGAAAAATCGCTAAGGACACTAAAGATAACCACAAAGCCTTCTTCAGCTATGTTAGAAACCTGGGCGGAAACCCTCAGATATCAGAGTTGGTTCACAACAACAAAAAATACACTGAACACACAGATATTGCCAACATTCTGGCTGACAGGTTCAGTGCAAATTTCTCCCCTCCTTCACCCCCAAAAGAAGAAATACTTATCCCAGCTGAATGTAATCTCCTGTCATCTCAGATGTCCAAGTGAGAACCACCTAAACAAAGCAAAAACACAGCATCAATGGGACCTGACGGTATCCCGGGTTGCGTGTTACGTGAACTCCAAGAGGAGCTAAACCCACACATAAAAATGCTATTTAACCTTAGCCTTACTTCAGGATATGTACTTGAACACTGGCGTACAGCAACAGTGGTCCCACTCCACAAGGGGGGGTGCCTCTACAGACCCTGGAAACTACCGCCCCATAAGCTTAACCAGCCTGGTCTGCAAAGCTATGGAAAGAATCATTATGGAACTCATAAACAGAGACATAGGGGACCTACAGACACTTGACCCCACCCATTTTGGCTTTGTAAAGGGCAGATCCTGCCTTTTAAACCTGGTTGACTTTTTCGAAACAGTCACTAGAGCCATTGACGAGGGCGAAGCAGTCCATACAGCATACCTGGACTTGGCTAAGGCCTTCGACACAATACCCCACTCAGGCATCATAGATAAGCTCAACAGCTTAAATGTAAACCCTTATGTCACTAGAGCCATTGACGAGGGCGAAGCAGTCCATACAGCATACCTGGACTTGGCTAAGGCCTTCGACACAATACCCCACTCAGGCATCATAGATAAGCTCAACAGCTTAAATGTAAACCCTTATGTCACTAGATGGGTTGCAAACTGGCTAAAGGACAGAACCCATAAAGTTAAAATTGCTGGAGCAATGTCAGACTCAAAGCCAGTCACAAGTGGTGTCCCACAGGGATCTGTCCTGGGACCCCTCTTGTTCGGCATTTATTTCTCAGATGTTAAAGCAAACACAGGAGGGCTGTGGCTGACAAAGTTTGCAGATGACTGCAAACTAGGCGCCATAGTCGATACACCAGCAGACACACACATCCTACAAAAAGGCCTCACAGAAACGGACAACTGGTGCCGGAGTCATGGCCTTAAACTAAATGCCAAAAAATGTATAGTCATCCCCTTTGGGAAAAACAAAGTACCCACAAATTATCACATAGACAGCAACCCACTGAGTACTGAAAAAGTAATCGGAGACCTAGGGACCCAAGTCGACAGCGGCCTCTCATTTGATACCCACGTTGCCAAAGTGGTTAGAAAAACATTCTACCTTGCACACCTCATCATGAAGGGATTCACATCCAGATCCACGGATGTCATTGTACCCCTATATTCCTCCCTCATCAGACCCATGATTGAGTACGGTGCCCCATTTGGTATGTACCTCACCCAGCATTTGCAACAGCTGGAGAGACCACAAAATTACCTCACCAAGAGGATCAAGGGTCTCCAACATATGTCTTATTCTGCCAGACTAAAGAAACTTCAGCTCTATTCAGTAGCATACCGCCTGCTCAGAGGTGATCTCTGCCTGACGTACAAGGCCATGTCCAATCAGGATCTGATGGACATGCTCCACCTCAAAAAATCCAAGTCCATCAGGACCACGAGAGCTAAAGACTTAAACCTTGGCACAAGTATGAATAGGACATGCTGGAGGGATAGATTCATAACCCAGAGGCTTCCCATGCTTTGGAACAAGATCCCAGTTCGTATTAGGCAGAGCCCCTCACTGACTCTCTTCAAGAGAAATCTTGATGAGTGGATGGGAGATCGTAAGTTTACCCCAGGGGTCACATCTGTGTCACTGCTAGACAGGGGCACAGTAAACTAATTATATTATATAAGGGTACCTTCATTGTGTCACTACTAGACACAGTATTCTAAATTTATTCTGTACATTTCTGTACCATTTCATGGGGTGGCAAATGCCACATCACTATGGCTAGGCTTACAAATGCCCCAGGGCAGATAGCCTAGTACTATACTATGAAACTATGAAACTATACTATAAATCCAATGTAACTACTGTCTGTAGATTTTAACTGTGGAGCTTTTCTCCCCGGGCCTCAGCTGAAAATGGACCTACGTCCAGTCGGACACTCCCGGTCAACAAATATAAATAAATAAAATAAGTAAATAACCTGCTTATTGTGTGCTCGAGACATGGATGCCAAGAAATTTGCTCCTGAGGTGAATCTTGGCATCCATGTCGAGAACACATAATAAAGTGTTATGATTGTAGACCGATTATACTTAGTAGTGCCTGCTCTGTGTACTACTAGTTACATAAAAAAGTGCAAAGTATTTTACCGGCTTCCAAATCTATATAAAGAACTTGGTGAATGATGTAAGAGAGACAGTGTAACTGTTATGTTTACACTCAAGTTCCCTGCCTCTTATCTGTCCAGATTTTCACAGAATGTTAATATTTTTGCCTCATATATTTAATCTGATCCTAATAAAATTTGTTGTTTTCTGACAAATCACTGGGGATTAAAGTCACTAAGTGATGACATACATTTGAATTTTAGACTTCCTCTCTGTCAGAAAATGCAGGCAAACAAATCCTGTTATTCTAGCGGCTTTCAGTGTTTATAAGAGAAAGTCAGGGACCTGTTACTGGTACAGACAACAGGGAGAAACAAATTGTCACTGTCCTTTGACAAATACTGGCACATTTGAGTACCTAGAGTGAGACCCAACCTTAGCAAGTTAAGCAGGGGTTGCTTAACATTTGTTAAGACTGGGTCTCATGTTATAGTAGCGCATAACTGATTTGTCTTTTTCCGGATATCAAAGTGTAATCACCATGCTCTGTGCACTACAGACTACTTGTGTTCAGTGTTTCCTAGACTTTAATACCAGTGCAATGGGGTAAATGGTATAACTGTCCAATGTAGGCCATAACATCCTTGTCGTTATCAACCTAGTCTCTGCCTGTATCTCACCCCGCATCTCTTCGTCCCTGGTTAAATCTAACTACAAATTGGCCGTCTTCTCTGGCAGGCCTAGTTGTAATTCCCCATCAACAAATGAGACCACCATTAGGGACGTCAGGGGCTTCAGCTTGTAAAACACATATGGAAAATTCCTAACAATCACTTGTAAGTAGAGCCAGCTGAGAGGGCTGCCGGATTCACCTCCGACTTTTACTAGCATCTAAACAGCTGCATAGAAATGTCATTACTCACTTGTTCTAAATGTAAAGGTAAATTCAGGAATGAACCTCTGTGGTGGAACTCCCTTTTATAAATACCTTGTATAATAAAAGAAGGAAAAGACTGACAAATTGCAAAAAATTTCCAGACCCCTGCCTCAGGGTCACAGTGAAATATGCCAGCTAGGAACTTACAAGCATTATTCTAAAATGTAAAGCAGACTGTGAACTTAATGTTGCCACAAATACCAAAGGAAAAAGCAATGTTTTTTTCATCTGTGTCAGAAAAGTAAGGAGTAGTGTCCAGCAATGCACTGAATTCATCTGTAATATCATACTCTCCAATCCCAAGGATATAGCCAGTATATATTAGCCAACAAATGTAGTGCTAGCCTCACTCCACCTGCACACATTGTTGCCCCAGTATCCCTGAAAATTTAATTTCCCCTGAAATTACCCTGGACACCCTGTCACAGAAAAAAAATACTTCCATGGGACCAGGCAATACACCAGTTTTTATTCTGATCAGTGTCAAATATGGACTGCCTGAGCCTCAACTTAAACTGTTCAGTCTTAGCCTGTCTGCAGGCTTTGTTCCTGATTTCTGGAGAGCAGCCATTATAACCCTCCTATATAAGGGTGGCCCCTCAACAGACCCAGGTAATTATAGGCCTGTTAACTTCACCAGCCTTATATGCAAAGCCATGAAATGTATCATATAACTCATTTATGTAGACAAAGGCAACTTAACTGAACTAGACCCTAACAAGTCTGGTTTTGTGAAAGCAGGTCCTAGTAAGCTTATTTGAAAGTTGCACAAGCTGTGGATAGTGGTCATTTTATACACACTACTTATTTTGACCTGGCCAGGACTTTTGGTACTATTCCCCACTCTTGAATTATTTAAAAATTAGACAAATTAATGTAAACCCAAGTAACCAGGAAAAACAAAATCCAGACCAATAAACACAATAAGTCCAAAGGCTTGGAGAAAAACGGACCAGTTCAAAAGTAGCTCACTAAAGACTTTATTCGGAAAATAAAATAAAAATATCATCAAGCGCTTTCGCCTGGGTGAATACCAGGCTTTTTCAAGATAACCAAATTGAGAAATTACAAGTTTAAATACTTCACTTAATAAAATCATGTGACAAATACACTAACAAATTAATTAATTAAATATGCTAATAAATACAGCCTAAATAAAAACAAATCTTGAATAAACAATGAAACAAATTATAGGTGATATTCCAAATAAAATGCATTTGAAATGTGTTTAAAGGACATGAAAATAACCAATTTTAAAAATGTCCCATATTAAAAAATGTCATTAATGAAATTTAAAGGTTAATACAAAACTTTTTAAAAGCTTTCTGTAACTTCCAAGAACATTTTGTGAACATTTTATAAAAGTACAACTGCCTCTGTGCAGTTTAAACTCTAAAAACATAAAATCATAGCTTAGCCCTTCTTAATTTCAAAACACTGGTAATGCTAATACCATCATTCAAACCAGGGGACTTGGTTGCATTCAGTTTAAGCTGCCACAACAATTCTTTGTGCATATTTAATTAATTAATTTATTAGTGTATTTGTCACATGATTTTATTAAGTGAAGCATTTAAACTTGTAATTTCTCAATTTGGTTATCTTGAAAAAGTCTGGTATTCACCCAGGCGAAAGTGCTTGATGATATTTTTATTTTTATTTTCCGAATAAAGTCTTTAGTGAGCTACTTTTGAACTGGTTCGCTTTTCTCCAAGCCTTTGAAATTAATGTAAACCCCTACATAGGTTCATACACTGTCTACTTTGTTTGTTTACATAAAGGTGTATATAGTTAAGCAGCTTATGGCCCTTGTGTTCACTTGTCTTGTATAATTCCTTTGGTCCTATTTTCTTAAACATAATAACCTTGAGCTAAACAGTAACACTGCTGTATATGTGGACTCTGCCGAATGTAACGCAGTTGTAAGACTTTAAGTACTTTGCCCAGTGTGTGTTTAGTTACAGCTGTTATAGTAATAATCTCTACCTGACTATGAGTGAATTGAAATTTACCCATGGTGCATTTTACCTGTGAGGCCAAAGATGAAGCGGGTATATTTCGCTAGGAGTGGTTATGTTCTTCACCACAGCTGGACACTGATTATTAGTATCATACACCTGAGTCATATGAAAAAGTATTTCTTACCTTTTGCCATGTATGCTGTTGTAAAATGGGCTTCTTTCTTTTGTCTGATTAGACATCTCTGCAGAATCCAGAAAGTAGAGATGTGTTTTCTGTGTAGTGACCGCTTGCAACTTCTTTATGTATGCAGTGATGGAATGAATTTGTGATTTATGCCACTGATAAACATCTTAGTTTGAAGACTTTTTTATTCGGAACTTAAAAGTTTTTTTTATTACATTTACATTCACAAATATTAATTGTTTGTTTATTTATTTAGCCTTTTTAACCAAGTAGGTACACTGATCCAAGTACTCTTTCCAGTGGCAACCAGAGCCAAGAAGGCTGTGACATTATACAGTATCAACAGATATGTGCAGCATTTTAATGTAAGCAGCAGCTTTAATTGCTTTTACTTGTTTGCTGAATGGATTATTTTTCCAGTAATTGTAGTGTATCTGTGAGAAAAAGACATCATTTAGGCAATCAAGTATCCCTTTTTTAGGTCTGTTTTCCAAAACAATATATAATATGTACTGTATCATAACAATATATAATATGCACTATATGATAATATGTAATATATACTATATGATAACAATATATAATATATACTATATGATTATAAGAAGAAGCTATGCATTAAGGCTGTACATTTGAAACACCTGTAGCTGTTTTCAAGAAAATATGGTGTTTTGTATTATTTTGTAGTGGATTAGAAAGTAATAGATATTTATAATGTTAATACTTGAGGAAAGCTATATAGTTGCATATGATTTCTATCACTCGGTCCATCTCCAGACAATCACATCTCCATCCTTTGCCACTAAACAAACAAAAACACAAGTTCATAAAACTATAAGAGGTCAACAGGATGTAGAAATGCTGAGTTGTGGTAAACAAATCTAAACAAAATTTAAAACCATTTATAAATAATCCATGTTTTTAATTCTCTAATCTGGATCTGCATGGTACAGAAAGATACACACACACACACACACACACACACACACACACACACACACACACACACACACACACACACACCAGGATGTATTTTGCAGGGGTATGCCTCCCTTGCAGCCTTCTGGTGTGAGGGATAACTTGAAAATACACTAACTCTGTGTTTGCACAATCACAGAAATAGTTCATAGGTTCATAGGTGTTTACTAGGTTAACGACCACAAGTGCCTTTTTAAGCCCAGCTATGCATCCTGAATCTCCAACAAGTTCTGACACCCTTGATATGAGAGATGAACCATTTACAGGTTACCTGTTGGCATTAGAGGCATAGGTGCCAAACCAGGGATGAATTTCCAGTTTCCCATTCAATTGTCCAAGTTGCACCTGAATTGGGTTAGGGAGGAACTCTGCTTCACATGGATGGGGAAGCCTGTTCCATAGATGGGGGTAGTCTCTGGGATACATACCCTTCTCTCCAGCAGGTCCGGTTTATATCACCGGTAAGGTTTAAGTCTTTAGAACAGGTAATTCTGGTGCTGTTTGTTTTGTGGATATGTGAGAGGTCCATCAGAGTGGAGTTTGACAATGCCCTGTATGCCAAACATAGATCTCCCTCAAAAGCCTGTAGGAAACAGAATACAAGGATAGGGCCTTGAGGCGGTCAGCATAGGACATATTACTTATGCCCTGTATTCTTTTAGTGAGGAACCTCTGTGACGTTCCAGTTGTTGGATATGCGTGGTTGAGTACATACCAGAGGGGGCATTGTACTCAATGATAGGTCTGATAAATGCTGAATACAGTAGAACAATGACTTCCTTGGACTTAGATGCCATACCTTTGTTTATAAGTTGCACGACATAGAATGATTTCCTCACCACTGTAGACACGTGATGATCAAAGGCTAGATTGCTATCTATGTGTTTCCCTAAGTCCCTAACTGCTGGGTCAACTCTAAGTGGTGTGTTGTCAATATGATAGTTACCAGGGATGGATGACTTCCCAGAGGATATTGTTATGCATTTCTTGGCATTTAGTTTTAGTCCATGACTCTGACACCAGTTGTTTGTCTGTGTCAAAGCTTCCTGTAGAACATTTGTGTCAGTGTGAGATTCAATAACAGCTCTTAATTTGCAATCATCAGCAAATTTAGTCGGCCAGAGACCACTGACATTGGCCTTGACTTTTGAGAAGTAAATGCCAAAAAGGAGCGGTCCAAGGACTGATCCCCGAGGGACTCCACTTGTGACTGGCCTCTTTGTATAGGTGGACTCCCCAATTCCATCTTCCTGGGTCCTGTCTGTGAGGCAGTTGGCTATCCACGGGGTGACATATGGGTTTATACCTAACCTCTTGAAGTTGTCATCAGTGCTGGAGTGGGGTATTGTGTCAGATGCCTTGGCCAGGTAAGTTAGGCAGTTTGAACAATTTTGCCCTCATCCATTTATTTGGTGACCTTCTCAAAGAAGTCCACCAGGTTGAGTAGACATGATCTGCACTTGACGAAACCAGACTGGGTTGGGTCCAGTGTCTGGAGGTTTACTGTATCTCTGTTGATCATCTCGATGATAATTCTTTCCATTTCTTTACATATAAGATTAGTGAGCCTTATGGGTCTGTAGTTTCCAGGGTCTGTAGATGGCCCACCTTTGTGCAGAGGGATGACTGTTGCCTTTCTCCATTCGTGAGGCATGAAGCCTGTTTGGAGGCCCTGATAGGTCATGTTTCATGCTATTTAGAAAGCATCCTGGGATATTGTCTGGGCCCATTGATGCAGAGTTCTTGGTCTTAGAGCGAGCATTAAAGACCTGTTCCCTAGTGATAGTAGGGGGAGTTATATTTGATGATATTTCCTGAGGGAAAGTTGAGGGGGCGAGAGGAGTAAAGTTAGAGCTGAATTTATCAGCCAGGAGGTTTGCTGTATCTTCTGGCTCAGTATAGGTGGCTCGAGTTACAATGAGCTCTGCACACATCTGTGTATTGCCTTTGAGGTTGCAGACATAGCTAAAGAATGCTTTGTGGTTGTCCTTGGCCTGAGAGGCCAAACTTACCTCAAATTTGGCTTTGGCAGACTTTATTTGTCCTCTGAGTTGTTTATTTAGTTTGAGAGTGTTTTTATCCTGCTGGGTGCTGCACCTCCTAATTTTTGCCATAATTGTCTTCCTCTTGTTATACATTCAGTTGATTTTGTGATTCCACCAGGGTGGCTTGTTTTTTTGAGATAGTTCTGTACTTCTTCCTAGTGGGTACAGCTGCCTCTATGCAGCTATTAACATGCTTGTACAGGGTTTCTGTGAACAGTTCCGCATATGCAGAAGTGTTCTCAAGGTTTACAGCGGCTTGACATTTTGCCAGGTTCTCACTTAATAGCAGGAGGTTAGCCTTAGAATAGTTTCTGAATATTCCCAGTTTAGCTGGGGGTCCAGGTTTTAATTTTACTTCAAAGGAGTCCATTTTGTGGTCTGACCTTACCAGGGAAGGCATTACACTAGGGGGTGTGCAGCACTCTCCCATATTAGTGAGGACCAGATCCAGTGTGGTTGCACCCCTGGTTGACTATCTGGTCCAGGGAGTTTGTGTTTACAAAATCCAGGAATCTCTGTGCATGTACGTTTGATGTCGTATAGGATTCCCAATTAATAGCAGGGATAATTAAAGTCACCCATGAATATGGTATTGGGTTGGATGGATAGGGTTTGTAGTAATTTCAAATACATGGTATGGTTTTCTTGGGTCATAGAGGGGGACCTATAGCTTTCAAGGAAGCGGTATTGGATTTTTACCTATGGTGATTTGAACATGGAGCAGCTCACGTGCATTGATCTGTTTGACCAGCCTTGAAGTATATTTATTTTTGATGTAAATAGAGACATCTCTACCCTTAGTCCCTGCCTGTGCTGTCCGCAGCTTTAAACCATGTCTCAGAGACTGCACAGACATCAGCAGTCTCTAGGGTAAAGATGGCTTCCAGGGAGTTGACTTTTTTGTTTAGGCTCCTAGCATTGAGTAGTAATACCTATAGATTTTCTTGGTTTTAATTTGCTATGTTGGAAGTACTTTCAGTTTGGCATTGCCTAAAAAAGGCAGTATGGGGGAAGACAATGTTTTAGCTAATATTCAAAAGTCTAGAGGGGAGAAGTGCAGACCATCCCTGGCAAAGCAGCGTGGTCTGTTGACTATCTCCTTCTATGCTGAGAAATGTTGCACCCCTTAGAATGGCACCAGAAACTAAGCCAGTTATTAAAGTAAGTCATCTTTTGTTCATATTGTGGCATCATCCTTGGAGAAGGTAAAATGTTGCTCAGTGCTAGGCTCTTGCCAGGCTGAGACACATATTCCGAGACACATTGTGATTCACTGCACTACAGCGTAGTCCACAGTTGCTTGGGATGAAATGGATGTCACTACAATTGATCTAGTGCAGCTGGATCTAATGATCTGAAAATCAGCCAACTCAAATGCTTGAATTTAAAAAAAAAAAACAAACAATTTAACTGTCTAGGTTACAGTGGCATTATTTCAAACTCACCAGAATTCACTTATATTATTTTCAGACGGGGATGCCAGATTTGATACGAGACAGGCAGGGACCAAAAAAAAAAGTCCTTCACACTAAGAGAAGACCAAAAAAAAAAAGGTCTTTAACACAATAGCGATTTTTGATTGGCCCGTATGCCGATATACAAGCCAATCAAAAAAATCATACAGTGGATCCTCTTCTGTTCAATGCAGAAGGTCTCGCAATTCCGCATTAAACAGAAGTAGCTCCCTTTTGCGATTATTTGATTGGCTCGTATATCGGCATACGGGCCAGTCAAAAAAAAACAAAGCGGAGGCTGTTTTGCCGGGATTTTAACTGACAGTGCGGGACTGGGGATAGGGCTGCTGATCCCGGGATAGTCTTGCTCAAATAGGGACATCTGGCAACCCTGTTTTCAGATGACCTGCCTGCACTGCAGCATGACCCTTTGTGCTCACATCTTTCAAAAAAGAATGTGTTAAATTAAGATCTTATAGGCCATGTACTGCACAGGCTGGGAAACTCCAGGGATTTTTCGATTCATTTTTCAGTTTCAGTCTTGTACACCTCAGGAGGAGGAAAGCTGCTCTCCACTGTGTTACTTAACAGCTGATCTAAAGTAGTTAACTTCATTTTATCTGCATCCTGTGGGTATTCGGATCCATATCAGATCCGAGCTGGCAACTTTACAAGCATCTGCTCCAAGCAACAAGCTCCTCCACCTTACCCATAACCCATCACCATCTCCTACCTTCCCTCAGATCTCGTTTGCCGCTTCGTGCATCAGAATCGTGATCTCTGTAGCTCTGAGCCTTAGGGTTTTTGTAAGTGCTTTTGGGATACTTTTTCTTGTGTGAGTGAGAAAGTTTCTCGTTAGTTCCCTTTCCTCCCCCTAAACGCTTATTTGTTGGTTAAAAAAAAAGTTTTAGTTTGTGAGGTAGTTATTGTGTAGGCCCTTCCCTATAGATGTGCATGGTCATAGTGTGTTGGGTTTTGGTAGGTGTGGCTGTGTGTGCAAAAATGTTGGATCAGCCAAAACCTACTTTCACAAAATGCACAGTGTGTGGCCATAAGCTTTCACCGGCGGATGGTCACTCTGTGTGTGCTGTTTGCCTGGGCGTAGCCCATTTATCTGTCCAGTGCAGTGTGTGTGCTGGATTCAGTCCGAGGGCCCTGAAGGATAGGAAGGCCAAACTGGTGGCTAAAAGCCTGCTCCCTGCTTCCACGTTGGACTCTTCAGCCTCGGCTTCTGCAACTCCCCCCCCCCCATCAGGCTGGGACTCATCCTCCCGCTAGACTTGCTGAAGGGGATACCAAAGCAAGAGACAAGAGAAAACATACAGACAGAAGAGACAGAGAGAAGAAAGGGGATAGGCCCCGTAAACTGGTCTCCAGATTGGGAGTCTTTCCCTAGCCCACCTTCCAAGGTATCGAGACCTGTGTCTCCTCGGCTCCACTCCCCCAGATTCTCTCTGGAGCCGACGCAGCCTTCATGGCCAAGGCCTTCCTCCAGATCCTCCCACCAATCAGCCAGAACCGAGTCGGTCACTTCCTCGCGCTCAACTCGAAGTCTCTCTGAACTGGATATGGATAGGATGATGAGATTTATTCGGACCCAAATCCAGATGGGAGTCTTACCAGACCCCTCTCCCTCTGGAGGGAGGACCTCCATGCCCTTCTTTCATCCAATTTCTCCTTCCTGATCCAGCCTGCGGTTTCGGGGTTTATGGATCCAAGGATCTTTGGAGCTGGTGATTCGGCACCAATGGTTCCTCCAACCTCTACTCCGGCGATTACCTTGAGTTCCGCGGATCCGCCCAGTTTGGATCCGAGCAACATTCGGGGCTGAGGACGGGGGTCGGACCTGAAGGGATGGAGGTGTCTTTGGCTCTGATTTTCTCGGATCCGAGCCGTTCCTTTGGAGCTCAGGCTATCCTAGCCTCGGCCCCACTCCTCATGGCGAACCCGGGGAGAGCTTCCTCCTTGTTGGGTGCTAAGGAAGTGCACTCTCCATCGGCGTTCGATGTGGGGGAGAGGGTTCTCTTCCAAGGATCGAGACCCCAACCTATTTCCTTGGATTCCGTCCAGACTCCCTTGGATGCGGTTACAACTCCCTTCAGCTTGTCTCAGGGACAACCCGTGCTAGAGGAGCCCCAGGCGGTTCCCCTGGAGGAACCCCCCATGGCTCACGAGCCCTCTTCAGAGAGTCCCACTGAAGAAGGTCCTCGTAAGCACATGTGCAAAAGGAGGCACCTGAACTTCCCTGAGTCCTTGACAGAAGCCACTGATTTAGATGAAGGAGGAGGTTCTCCAGGTCACCTCCCGAGGATGTCTCCTTTGAAGACATTATGGAGATCCTCCGCCAGAGGGGAGGTTGGTCAGCCCCAAAACCTTCTACGGATGAATCAGTGTTTCTGGAGGCTTTTGGCATGGGCCCATCTACGTCCTGGGTATTCCCACCAGCGGATCCCTTGGTGGATCTTATCACCACGCGGGCATGGAAGGAGCCTGATACCATAGAGCCGATACTTAAATGCCCTGACAAGATTCTTTCTCCACCCTCGGCCAGACAGGCATGGTTTAAGGGATCCCCTGTGGACACTATGGAGGTTGCAGCAGTCACCAAGAGGGAACTGACTCAGGAAAGTTCCTTGGTCTACCCTCCGGACAAGGAGTCCAGGACGGTGGATCGATTTGGGAAGCGAGTATATTCTTCAGTGACGTTTTCCATCCAAGCGCTGAAGTATTTAACACACGTTGTACGACTGCGAGACCTAGTCATGGAGTTAGCTGAGTCACCCTCAGAGTCTTTGTTGCAGGAGGACAAGCGTCTGTTCCCCTCGAAAATGACGACTCTGAAGTCAGTATCAAACACTTCCATGCGCCTCTTTCCCATGCTATGGAAGGAGCAGCTAGTGTGGCTGGGACCGGCTTACCTATGAGTCGACACGCTTGGCTCAGATTGTATCAGTTTGCCAACCCCTTCAAGGCATCTTTTACGAATGCTCCCTTCGATGGTTCTTCTCTTTTTGGGAAGACCGTACATGACACCCTTGTCCAGAGTGAAAAAGATGGGAAGACCTCGTCTGCCGTTGGAATCCGTTTCTCTAGTCCTCAAAGATCCTTTTCCAGGAATCAGAGAGGGCAAAAGAAGATGTGGTTCTGGAAATCATAGTTTTCCCGGGACTCTCAAGACAACTAGTCCCCTAGAGGCAGAGGGGACATGACAGATGCCGTCCCAGAGGCAGAGGGGGTCTGAGGAACTTTGGGTCTAGGGAGCCCTGAGGGGTTGCCCGACTGTCCTACTCTGGAGGCAGTCGGGGGAAGATTATCATTGCACCGATTGGCATGGGAGTCCATAACTGCAGATCATTGGGTGCTTCAAATAATATCCCGTTACACCATCCCGTTTGTTGCCCCTCTGATCCAACCAAAGCGCCTCACAGATGTTCCACCCGCTCAAAGGGAGACGGCAGTGCTAGAGGTTTCCAAGCTGCTTCACAAACAAGCCATCGAACCGGTCCCCCCCGATCAGTCCGGGTCAGGGGTTTGCTCCAGGTCTTTTTAGTGCCAAAAAAGACAGGGGACCTCAGACCCATTTTGGACCTGTCAACCTTAAACCTGGCTGTCGCCAAACAGAAATTCCGGATGGTCACCCTGCAGTCCATTCTTCCTTATTTTCTAGAATGCGACTGGATGTGCTCGATAGACCTCCAGGACGCTTACTACCATATCAAGGTTTACAGAAGCTTCAGGAGATTCCTTCGCTTCTGGCTGGGAGCCAGTCATTTCCAGTTCAGAGCCCTACCCTTCGGTCTCACCACAGCCCCCAGGGTGTTTACCAAGGTAATGGCAGTTGTAGCGGCTCACCTGAGGCTTCAGAGGATTCGGGGATTCCCTTACGTAGATGACTGGCTCCTCGTTGCCTCCACCAAGCGTCTTCTTTGCCAAGCCAGAGACTCCTTCCTTCATCTTGCAGACCTGCTAGGGATTACTATCAATGTTTCCAAGTCCCTCTTGGACCCAGTACAGATCTTGGACTTTATCGGGGCATGGCTGGACACCCTTCGACTGAAAGTCTTTCTAACTCCAGACAAGGTCCAGAGTCTACGGGCTCATGTATCAATAATTCTTGGCCCGAGGTTACCGAAGGCGGGCGATGTTCTCAGAGCCATGGGCTCTATGGCTGCAGCAATCTCTCTCCTCCCCGTGCGCGTCTTCACGTGCGTGTTCTTCAGTGGACTCTAGCCATACAGTGGTCTTAGCTAGATCTCCCCATGGAATATCCAGTTCAAATCAGCAAAGCCTGCAGGGCGGCAATCCTCTGGTGGCTCCAATCCCCGGAGATCTCAACGGGACACCCATTTGTTTCACCCACAGCCCAAGCCACAATGACCACAGATGCCTTCCACCTTGGGTGGGAGGGGCATTATTTGGGGAGCACGGCCCAAGGCACGTGGTCCCAGATTGAGATCAGATTGCACGTCAGTGTTCTGGAGATGAGAGCAGTGCTTTTAGCGTTGCAAGCCCTCCACACTGTTCTTCCTCCAGGGACTATTGCAGTTCAGTCAGACAACATGTCTGTTGTCTGGTACATCAACAAACAGGGAGGAACCAGATCTTACCCTCTGTGTCGCAAGGCAATGAGAGCGTCGGAGTGGGCGACCTCCACCAGTCGGTTTCTGATTGCAACGCACATCCCAGGATGCTCCAACATTTTAGCGGACAGATTGAGTTGGGCTATTCTAATGCCATATGAGTGGTCTCTGAAACAGTCGATAGCAGAGGAGATATTCCTTGCGTGGGGACAGCCTTGCTGCAGTCTCTTCACATCTCCTTCCAACGCGAAGTGCAATGAGTTCTTTGCTCTGATTCCCTCACCAGGGGATCCCCCCAGAGATGCTCTAGTCCATCTCCCATTACCACTCATTCCAAAGTTTCTTCAGACAAAGTGATCCTCGTTGTCCCATTCTGGCCTTTTCCTCTGGTCTCATGTTCTAGCTCCTCCTTGGATTCTGGATCCCTGCCTGGATCTCATTTCTCATCCCTCGGGCACCTGTCCGCCAAACCTGGACAGGCTCAAGCTGACAGCTTGGTTGCTCCAGTTCCCTTGATTGCCAGGACGCCCGGTCTTTCATCTTCAGTGAAAACTATTCTGGTGGCATCTCATAAGGCTTCCACTAGGAAGATTTACCGCAGTAAATGGAAACGATTCTCTATTTGGTCTTCTCAGAGAAACTTGGATCCTTTTACAGTCCTTGTCTCTGCAGTGTTGCATTTCTTAGCCAGCATTTTTCAGCAAGGGGCTAGTTCCTCCATTGTGAAAGTACAACTGGCAGCTATTTTGAATTTCCACATTGGCGAAAATATGAATGCCCTGGCCTCTTCTAGACTGTGTAAGGCTTTTCTTAAAGGCACCTTTCTTTTGCGTCCTCCAATTAAGGACTCTGTTCCTCCTTAGGACCTTACCTTTGTTCTCCAGGCTTTAGTTGCTCCCCCCTCTGAACCTGCAGCATCAGTAGATTTGAAGTTCTTATCATGGAAGACAGCCTTCCTAGTGGCCATTACGTTGGCTAGAAAGGTTTCTGAGCTTCAGGCTTTGTCTGACATGCCCCCTTATTTGATCTTCCATAAGGACAGGGTTTCTCTCCGTACAAACCCTTCTTTCTTACCAAAAGTGGCTTCTGAATCAAACATTAATCAAACAATTAACCTGCCTGTTTTCTTTCCAAATTTTCAGAACAAGGGTGAATATAAACTGCATTTGCTAGATGTTCATAGACAACTTTGTTTTTATTTACACAGAACAAAGCCCTTCTGTAAGTCTGACCAGTTATTTGTGTCTTTTTCTAAGTCCTTTTTAGGTAAAGCCATCTCCAAGGTTTCCTTAGCTAGCTGAATTACACTATGTATTTTGCAAATTTACAAAGACAAAGGTTTGTCTCCACCTGGTCCTGTTAAAGCTCATTCTACCAGATCTATGGCGACTTCTGCTGCCTTTTGGTCTAGGGTCTCATTGGATGACATTTATGCAGCAGCATCAACTTGGGCAAAGTCACATACCTTCATTTCTCATTATAAGTTGGATTTGATCTCCAGAGGGAGAGAATCCTTCGGCTCTGTGGTGCTCAGGAATATCCTTCCATGAGGGCCTCCCAGGAGTTTGAGTAGCTGGGGACTCTGTCCCACAGGTTGCAGATAAAATGAAGTTAACTACTTCAGGTAAAGGAGTTATGTACTCACCATAACGTTCCATCTGAGTAGTTATACTTCATTTTTCTGAACCCTTCACACCCTCCTTCCCCCCAAACCTTCTCATGAGTTTTTCATGTATGGTTTATGCTAAGTTGAGTTGCTGATAGGTTTGAGTTGTGGCAAACTCGATCTGAGGGAAGATGGGAGATGGTGATGGGTTATGGGTAAGGGGGAGGACCTTGGAGATCGGAGCAGATGCTTGTAAAGTTGCCGGCTCGGATCCGATATAGATCCGAATACCCACAGGTTGCAGAAAAATGAAGTATAACTACTCAGATGGAACGTTATGGTGAGTACATAACTTCTTTTTTTTTTTCTTAAGCAGATCAGCTTCCTTTTTTTTGGGAGTTGCAGTTTTACTTTTCTTTCATTTCAGGACTTGTTCATCATAACTATGCAAAAGTGTCGGTCATCTGTCAATTGCAATTCTGTATTGTTCCAAGATAGAACTGTGGTCTGTGATTTTTTATTTATTTATATTTGTTTACGGGGATAGTGCACTGATCAGTGTCGACCAATTTCAGGCTCAGCCCAGGTGAAATACAAAATATTTCACAAACAAAAAAAACAGAAATGTAAGCAAAAACAGATTAGTTTGGACTAGGCACATAGAAAAACTGCACATCTACCTTCTAATGAATAAACCGAGTATAGTGTACAATATATACATAAGTTTCTAAAGTGGATCAACCTTCATTTAATCTGAAAGTGGAGAGACTTGGAACAGAGATAGGAATATTGTGTTTGTTGGTATGTCTTCTGCTGAAGCAGGAGTATTTGGCTTGAATGAAGGAATGGTTTTTGAGTTGCAGTCTGAATTTGGAGTAATTATTGACTTCGTTTAGGTCGATTGAGAGAGCTTGCCAAAAAGTAGGTGCCTGTGAGGAGATTGCATGTGCAGTGCTACAGAGTTTATTTCAAGGGGTACCTACAGGTAGTGAGGAACTCACCGTTACCCACTCCGTTAAGAAGTGGTGAGGGTATGAGAATGAGAAGGAGTGGTCCCTGGCCTATCCAGAGTGTGAGAGATTTGCCATTCCTGGCAGAAGCCTTGCAATGGCCTATTTTTTATCTCAGAGTTGTTGTGGCTTTTGAGTAATGTCTTAGGTTGTATGAGGAGGATTTTTCATGAAGTTTAGCTGCAAGAGGAGGAAATATCTTGAACTGGAGTTGTTTGTAGAGTTGGGATCCTTATAGTAGTTTAGATCTTTGTTTTATTGGTAGCCATTTTTCTTTTTCTTGCGTGATACAGTGGTGACCACACAGAGATGAGTTTGTAATGAATTGGTAGATGATGTTGGAGATTGTCTAGCATGTGGTGGCATTTTTCTTGGACGCAAGAAAATGGGAAGTCCCTATTCAAACTAAGAAAGGAGAACTCTGCTGTTGGTTGCTCTGGCTGGTAGGGTTAGGAAAAGGAATGCCTTTTTGGCACAGAAGAGGAGGGAGTTTAATTTTGCTATCATTCTAAGCAGAAATGGAAGTTTAAAGACTCATTAAGCCATGATTCTAGGTATTTAAATGTGGAGGCTGTTTCTGTGGAATGGTTGTGTATGTCAAAGAGTGAATTTTCTGTAGAGGTGAGAACTAGTTTATGGTTTGAACCATTAAGGTTAGACAGGAGTTGGAATTGAATGTTGGTGTAAGAGTGACCTGACTGGTAAATGGCCATGTTGTCAACATATTAAGATAAGTAAGAGATGGGGAGGTCACAAGGATGTTTGTTCATGAACAGGGATAAGAAGAGGAGTGCAAGAATGGATCCTTGTGGCACACCTTTGGTAACAGGTGCAGATTCTGATTGGGATGATGCTATTTTAACTCTGAAGTGTCTGTCAGTGAGGAAATTTTTTAACCAAGGACTTGTGTCTGGATGTATACTAATTTCAGTTAGTTTGTTTTGGAAAATATAGTAGTCAGTGAGGATAAATGCCTTTGTCAGGGCTGTAAATAGGACACCTGTAAGGAGACCAATATCATTGTTTTGCAGAAAGTCATCACTTGGGGACCAAAGTGCTGTCATAGTACTTTGCCCAGGCCAGAGTCCATGTTGTTTGGAGGAGAGCAGGTGGTACTGCTGGATATGGTTATAGCTAGCTAGACAGACAGAGAGGGAGTTTAGTGTAGACCTTTTCTAGAAGTTTGCCCAGAGTTGGAAGAATGGATACTGGATTGAATTGAAAGGGCTGGTTTGGTTTGGGAGGGGTTTAATTAAAGCAGTTTTCCATATCTGTGGCATGATGTTTTGTGTGTGACATAGATTATATATGTGGGTGAGGGGAAGACATAGATGCCCTCTGCACTGATATATGAAACAGGGGTTTATGTTGTCAGATCCAGGAGTGGTGTCAGTAGAAATATTTTCAAGTAGAAAAGAGACTTAATTGGGATGTATGTTTTTGAAGTTAAAGAGGGTTATTAATTGAAAATTCATGATCTGCAGGGGTGTTTATTAATGGGAGATTGCTAAGTTATATAAGGTAATCTGGAGAAAGTTTTGTTGTTTCACATTGAATGGTGTTTGTTAAGAGGGTGTCATGAGGTAGTTTTCTTCTTGTAACAAGATTAACTTCTTCTGGAAGTGTTTAAGTGGAATGCAAGAAAGTAATTTGTTTTCGTGTTTAGTGATTTCCTTTGTACATTCAGATGGACTTCTTGGCTATATTACTTAAGGCTATAAAGGAGGTGTGGTTGTCACTTTTAGGGTTTTGTTTCCATTTTTGCCTTGCTTGATCCCTTAAATTGAGAAGATGTTTGAGTACTGTAGATAAGTAGGAAGAATTTGTCTAATGGTTGGAGTAGAGAGGTGGTTAGGTTTAAAGGTGCTGTATTAGGGCCATCTAAGGAGAGTTCCAGTTTGAGTTTGTCACTATTAGCACTAGACTAGTTTGCAAAGGATTAATATTGGTGATTTTTTTTTTATAAATGCTTTCCTTATTGTTAAATGGATCTGGTGGAAATGTCACAAACTAATTGGATGAAAGTGTTTATCCTAATAATGATCTGGTCTGCTTGAACTTTCAAATGGAAAAGTGAATCAACTGCACATTTTGGTGAGTTTGTTACATTAGCCACCGTCGTATGTCAAAATGAAACAATTGGTATAACTGTATGATCGAATGGTAAAAAGAATAGATCTGAAATATTGAGTTAAGCTAAAAGAAAATGAAGTCAGGGAAAGCAGCAGGATCAGATGAGGTCACAGCAGATATGATAAAGATGCTGGGTGAGATGGGGGACAAATGGCCCCTGAGGAAACTCATAGCAGTGTGTAGAGAAAGGAGTATCCCAGATGACTGAGAATAAGCATACTCATGCCAGTATACCAGAACAGATGGGCCATCCACAACTGTGGGCAGTACAGAGGCATCAAACTCCTATCACATTGCATGAAATTCTGGAGAGGGTGATTGATAAACAGATACGCAGAGTAGTAGAATGTAAGATGGGAGATAATCAGTTTGGATTCGGATCAGTATGCAGCACAACTGACCCAATGTTTGCAGTGAGACAGATAGCTGAGAAGAAGTTAGAGATGAGGAAAGAGTCCAACTGGGCATTCCTAGACTTGGAGAAAGCATATGACAAGGTCCCAAGAAAGCTGATCTGGGCAGTACTGCTGTGGTTCGGCCTCACAGAGGGGTTCCTAGTGGGTGTACACCAGGGTTCAGCTCTGAGCCTACTGCTGTTCAGACTGGTGATGGACTACATTAGCAAACAGGTTGTAGGGGACAGATCAATAAAGTTATGACGAAGTGGCATTACAGGCAGACTCTGAGCAAGAACTTCAGCAAATGATAGGGGAAAGGAATGCACAACTGAAGGCACATGGGTTGAAACTAAGCACAGATAGGACAGTGGTAATGGCAGCAAATGGGAGAAATCAGAAGAAGCTGAGAATTGAGATTGAAGGGAAGATGGTGGAACAGGTAAACAGCTTCAAGTATATGGGAGGGATGGTTGAGGAGAAGGGAAGTCTGAATGAAGAGGTCAGAGCTAGAATCAGAGGGGCTGCAGCCAGCTGGCATAGACTCTGAGGTGAAGTCTATGGCAGCAGAATTCCAAAGACATTAAAATGTAAGGTGTACAAGACAATGGTGTGACCAGTACTACTGTATGGTACAGAAACCTGGGCAGTAAAGGCAGAGCAGATGAGGAAGTTGGAGGTGATGGAAGTGAAGTGCCTGAGAAGGGTGGTAGGATGCACACTGTGATACAGACAAAGAAATGAGGGCATAAGAGCAGAAGCCAAAGTAGCTTGACTTGCAGAAAAGATCAAAGAGAACAGATTACGGTGGCTCAGACACATGTGCAGAAAAGCAGAAGACAATCTGGTGAAGAAGATTTGGGTCAGACAAGAAGAAGGTAAGAGGGAAAGAAGGATGTCCAGCAAAGAGTGGATGGATTGTTTGAAAGAAGATCTCAGACGGTCATGAATGAGTGTTGAAGAAGGCAGGAGTGTGGCATTGAATCGAGAGAGATGGCGACAGTTAACACAATACCCCAACCCCATGTAGAAAATGGGAAAAAGGTGGCTGATGATGATGATGATGGTGATGATGACTGAGTTAAGCTAAAGTCATTATTATAACAATATAACTGAACAAGTAATGATCAGCTTGAATGATATTAGAAAACTTGTGTTACATATCTAGTGCGTCTTGCTTGATTGAGACTGCTCATTCATTCTCTGAGGAAGGGGCATATTCCCCAACCCTAGGGATTTTGTTGATCTTGCATACTTGTCAACCATCTGCTTTGTCTTTCAAAAACAGATAGCGACCTAAACCACATTTGACAAAAACGAGTACAACCATATGAATATGTGTGTATATGTGTGTATGTATGTATGTATGTATGTTTATATATATATATATATATATATATATATATATATATATATATATGTATTATATATATGTATATAAAATCCGTGTGTGTGTGTGTGTGTGTGTGTGTATATATATATATATATATATATATATTTATAGAGAGAGAGAGAGAGAGAGAGAGTTATAGAGAGGGTGAGAGAGATAAATTACGACTTTCATTATGTAAAGTAATGGAGGTGCAAGAATCAGAACTCTAGAAACTTAAGTTAATACAGTGACCGTCTAGGCAACAAGCTTCCACAGAGGGATGCCTTATTTTTCTTCCAGTGATCAGTGATGTTATAATCTTGGCTGTTTTATATTCTCATTTTCATTTTGTCACTTCAGTTATTTTTCCAGCACCTGCATTTAGCCAATGTTTTATTCTCAGAATTACCATGGAAACCTTTTGATAAAGTAAAGACAAGAAAATGGCTACTTGTCAGAATAAAAAAAACATAATGTCTGAAGTTTTAAGGAAGCAGAATGGATGGGTGGTGATTTTATTAAAAAAAAAAAAGTGCTGTAAAGTGGTAATCGGAGGCTGGGCTAGTAACTGCTGAACATTCACTGGGCATTCAGATGCACATTATGGTCATGCATACTAAAGCTAAACAATACAAGAGCATAAAAATCTGCAGATAGCATTGTTGAGCTTACCCAGTAACTGTGATACATTGGCATCAGTGATGCAAATTACAGCCCTTTGTGTTCTGTATTCAGCAGAATTAACATTAGTGCCGTTGCTTTTGCAGAGCTGTGTGTACATTCCATTGAACTTCACTTAGGGTTTATAAGGATTACACGTCAGAGTTCAGGGTAATATCCTCAAGTACAGATTGGGCAAGGCAGTGTGAAAACAAGTCACTGGAGTTCACTCACTTCTGTCACTAGGCCTCAAATGCAGGACAGATATTGCAGATGCATTGCCAAGAGACTTCTGTCTTTTCTGAGGAATACCTTTGCTCTCATATTATTTAGTATATTTGCAGAAGATGCTGTGCTCGCCTTTGTATTCTTTGACTCTGTGTGTTTTCTTTGATATGATTTCTTAATGCATTCTAAAAGACAAAACTGTTAAGAAGTCAGTGAATTACACTGTAATTTTCCAGATTGTTTTTAATTGCAGCAGCTGCAAAAGGCATTTGAAATAAAACTTTATTTCTATGGAAAGGAAGTACAAGTTGTCTGTAGAAGCAAAATTGCAGCTTTCCTATTTAGAACACCTGTCTACCTCATGCTGCAAAAAACACAAACTCTCAATCTACTTTTTAGTACTACCAGAATCTGGCATTACAAAAAGATGACATGTCCTTGTAATATAAGCTTCTGTATATAATTCCTTATAAAATGTCACTGAATATTATGTATGTGTATATATATCTACACACACACACACACACACACACACACACACACACACACACACACACACACACACACACACACACTCTCTGTTGTAAACAAGCATACACACACACACACACACACACACACACACACACTCTGTTGTAAACAAGCATACCTTTATATTAATTGTTTTTCAAACTTTCATGGGTCAGAGAAAAACTGTTGGAAGGACTCTAGGTGATCTGCATTGATAATTTGTTTGGAAGAGATTTTCAGTGATATTTGCACTGCATACTAAAATACATTGTGTTTCTGAACTGTGTTTATCAAGACAAGTCCTCCAAAAAGAATAAAGAGAAAGCAGTGAAACGCAATCAAGCAAGGACATTACAGAAAATCGATTAACTTTGTAGAGAAAAGAACACCTCATGGTTACTGTCAGTGGCATAATATTGCATTGCTTTTCACTGCCTAAGGAAGTATTGGGATGTTTAACTCTCCAAGTCTTTACTTAGATTTATTCTGTTGTTTAGCAGACCTTACATAAAACTCCTTTCATGGACCAATTATGCCACAGCTCTCTTTAAATATTGATGGTTCAGTCTTGTTTTAGCTTAGTAGATTTAGTGCTTCTGAGCAGAGTCTTCTGATTAAAGTTGATTTCCCATAGTAGAGCAGGTATGTTACAATCTACTGTTCTGTAGCTGATTTTTAATAGAACGGCAGTACCTGTTTTATATTCGGCATATTACCCTATTTCCATCTACCCCTGCTATGCACGCAAACACACACGCGCACACACTGACAAAGTACATTATAAATAAATTAAAATGTGGACAACGTAACTTAAACCTTTCTGAGAAAATAGGGTTTGTAAAAAGTTGCAGTCATGTTCTCAAAGCATTTTGCATCCGTAAGGGTACATCATGGCACAATAGTAATCAAGGACTAAACTCATTCAGGTACTGTCGCAAGAAGACAAGCACATAAAGGTATACTTTATGATGTTTATAATGACATCCTGCCAGCTAAACCAGTATTAAAAAGGTAGTCTTACATATTAAAGAATCACTTGATCTTTTAAATTGCAGCATCATAATTATCAGTACTTACTGTATTAAGAAATCTCCGCAAAGGTTTATCGCAAATAGAACACTCTGCAAAACATTTTGCCCCATTTTCCATCATTTTCTGAATTAATTTCCATAAACCTGGCTAAACCAAAGCAATGCAAACAACCTGGAAGACGCAAAAGTGAACACTTTTTATTGGCTTAAACACATTGGCAGTGTTAAGTATTGATGTTATTTAAACAACATGTGATTATTCATACCAAAGACATCTAAAACAGTGGTGCCCAACCTTTTTGTGGGGAGGGCCACTACACAAATTCTTAATGCAACTACGGGCCACCTCAAAACATAGCAAGTCATTACGAGTTAACAATAGGTACAGGTGATTAGCATTTTTACTTAAGACAGCAGTCATGAAATTGCCTGTTTTCTACATCAACTTTGCATTTAACTTTATTCTGGCTTGCAGCCATGACTTATTACAAACTCTTCCAGAAAGTTAATATTGTTTACAGACTGCAAGTTATAAACAACAAAGAATAGTTACTTCCGCATCTAAAATTAAAGGTGTGCAGAACTGCAGTCAATTAGGTAAGTAAGCACGTGCTGGAAAGTTAGCGTGAGTGGAGTAAGGAAGAAAAATAAGCACCTACCTTTGAAGGTTATCTCACATAAAAACTGATGGTAAGTAAACATCTGTCATACTGAATTTTGGAGAACTTCTGTAAGAAGTGATTACTGGGAAGAATCTCAAGCAGTACAAATGTAAACCCATAGCTCTCAACCTTCCATCTCCAAAATGAGGAACACTAGCCCTCATAATGTGGAACAAATGGCCAAAATGTGGAACACATACTAATGGCTTACTAACAACTTCAACTAGGAAAGTCATAGGATGGTTAAAATATGCTGGTTTTACTTATAAAGAAGATCTTTTAATGAATTAATATAATTAATTTCTATTTACAATGGATTTCACTTAAAAAATTCCTAAGACTGAATGTGTGACAGAGTCTTTCAATGTGGAACTTCGAGGAACATGAACTTTTTAAGACCCCAAATGAGGTACGTTCCTCGTAATGAGGTACACTTGAGAGGTATGTGTAAACCTCAATTGTAGGCTACACTTGAAGTAATACTACAAGATAAAGACTGAGAAAGTATTTTCCTGCAGTACTGTGGTGCCAAAGAAGCCCCGACTTCTAGAATCGTAGTTAAAGGAATAATAGTAAATGAGGTATAAGCAGATGCTGCTTCACAAATGCCTGCATCAAAGACAATGGAAACAACCATAGCTCTGGTTGATTGGCCTTTGACTGTATCACTTTCCAGTGGGTGGTTAGCTGCCTGATGGCAAGAGAGAGTGCAGTCAGCAGTCTATTTGTGAAGAGTTGTGTAGACACTGTAAACCCCTCCCTACATACAGCTTTGAAGAAAAATGATTGGTCAGGTTTTCTGAACTCATGCAACATGTTCAGGCAAAACCCAAGGTGACAGTGCATTTTTTTAGTTAAGAAGGGCTCATTCTTTCTTGGATATTTTTCCAAAATGAAAACATTGGGAAGAGTAAAATGATTTAAGGGCAACTGTGATACCACTTTCAAGAGAAAACCTGAGTTAGTCCTGAAGGCCACCTCTTTCTTAAAAGACCAAATGTAATTTCCTGCAGATTAGGGCATGCAGTAATGGAGATCCTATAAGCAGTGGTGATAGCCACAAAAAACACCTTCTTTCAAGAGATAAACTTCTAGCTGGTTGAAATGGAATACTAAGCAAACCTGACAGTCATGAAATTCAAGTTTTAAGAAGAGTTCTTCAGTGGAGAGCAAAAATGTGGAAAACTAAATTAAAGTGTTTGAGCAACCAGTATTGGATTCGAGTTCTACCCTTAACAAAGATATGGTGTGCAGAGATGTACTAACTGTGGAATAACTTTAGCCCACGTCAAAACTACCTGCAAGCTGAATGACTGAGATGACTGTGGATAACTCTCTCTCAGATGGAAAACTCCTTCCACTTAGCAGAAGATGCCTAAGTGGAAGGCTTTATTGTGACTTCCACTGGGAGATCTAACACAAGTATAGGAAGAGAGCACCTATGGCCTGAGCTGGAGCTGGTTGTTATACAAGATAATGAAAATGTTATCATCTTGCAGTGGGATAGTTTCTTGCACTGCTAGAGAGCAGAGTCTAAAACCACAGTCTCTTGGGTCACCACTTGGAAAAGAAGTTGAGTTTGCTATTTCCTTACAGATTTTTGCTGTGAGACAAAGACTCAGAGTCAACGACTACCTACAGGAATGCTCCTTGCCATGACTGTGTGTGTGTGTGTGTGTGTGTGTGTGTGTGTGTGTGTGTGTGTGTGTGTGTGTGTGAGAGAGAGAGTGAGCAAAAGAGAGTGTGAACACATCTAGCTCAGTCCCTTTTCCCGCCAAACCAAGCAGAGTATACGGGAGCACTATGTTGCACCAAAGAGCAAGCAGGTCTATGTCTGAGGTGTACCACTTCTGGAAGATTATTTAAAGACAGTACTCCTGTATCCTCATTTTGAGGTTCTCCGGTTCAATCCACGGCTGGAGTGCCTTCTGTGCGGATTCTGCATGTCCTC
This sequence comes from Protopterus annectens, assembly GCF_019279795.1. Classification (NCBI taxonomy): domain Eukaryota; kingdom Metazoa; phylum Chordata; order Ceratodontiformes; family Protopteridae; genus Protopterus; species Protopterus annectens. The sequence continues at coordinate 1,775,613,958 of NC_056743.1, forward strand.
CCTGTGGTCGCGTGGGTTTCCTCCGGGTGCTCGGTTTCCTCCCACATTCCAAACACATGCTGTAGGTGGATTGGACACCCTAAATTGGCCCTAGGTGTGAGTGTTTGCATGTCTGTGCCTTCTGTGGAAGGTTGGGCGTCGAGCTGGCAACTCAACACCGTAAAAACTCCACTGCCAATCATGAGCGGACAGGTGATCCACTGTGGCGACCCCTAACCGGGAAAAGCCGAAAGAAGAAGAAGACTCCTGTATCCTCATCTCCAGTATGAGGCTGAAAGTGCAGATGAATGAGTCTGATGACGCCATCACTTGTTTTGGGTTGTGAATGGCTGTTAAGAATGATGCCTACTAGCAGACCTGCACTACATTATGAATATGTGCTGCTGTTTTATCACATACCCCTTCAAGGCTTAGTTGTCTGACTGAATCTTAACAGTGTCTGCTGTCAGCTTCTCTTTCAGAGCTCATGCAGTGAACATGACTGCTTGTAGCTGTAGCTGATTTATGTGAACCACCATTCTAGGAGGTTCACTTTCACTGAATAATGAAGGAACTTAGGAGAGCTCTATACCCCACCTGCTAAGTGTTAATTTTCATGGGCAGTTATAGAAGAAGAGAAAGAAGATGAAAGACATAACTTTATTTGTTGTCCCCCTCAACTTTAAGTTGAGAAGCAAAACAAAAAAAAGCCGTCTCATACTTGGGGACCAAAAAAAGAAAAAAAAAATATTTAAGCTCCTTCACCTTTTTAAACTTGCTACATTTGTTGCAAGTGGCTTGCTAAAGATTATACCACACACAAAGCACTAAAGCATTTCAGCCCTGACTGCTAATGCAGTTTCTGCGTTTATTCTGAATGCTAGTACAACAAACACTATCAGCCAACTGGCATTTACTGATTGTGCATCCCAACACTTTGCCCCTGGGATGGCTGCCCCATCCCCCTTCACTTCACTCATATAACTATGCCTCTGGAAAGACCCACAGTAAGATTGGTGATATTCATTCACCACTGCAGAGCACAGTAAAAATGGTGTGTACCAACAAAATATCTTTGAGGTTTATAACCTTTTACAGTTCACAATCCACTGGAAAGGCTGCATATACAGGTATGCAAATGGAACATTGAAATCTTTGCATGCCATAGGGTCCAAGAGACAGGAAGAACTTAGCTTGGACTCCTCAATTTGGCTGTACTCAAGATGTAAAAGATATGGTCTTCTGTATTCTCCAACAGCAGGGGAAAAACTGCACTTGAAGAGTGTTCGAATCTAGCTAGATGAAGATAATCCCAAGAGGTGGCACCGTATACGATGTTTGCTAATTTATAAAGTCCCCTAAATCTTTTATCCATTGCTCCGCTAATTAAGGGACACTACTAGGTAGTTCCTTAATACGGATACCAGGAAGCTGTCATCCTGCTCCATCAGGATTTACATGTGTATGACTGCACTCTTGGTGCAGGTAGGAGAACCCAAGCAGAAACACTTTGTACTGAAAATGAAGCCTGTACACAGCAAACTTAAGTCTCTTAGGGCCTGCAAAGAATGATGTGACAAAAGGGGTACAACAAGTCTAGAGATGCCACCCAGTTGTGCTACAGCAGGAAGAGCACAACTGCCTAGGCAGTTACAAACCAATGTCTGCCGTGCAAGAGATGTTTATTAAAGTCCATATTCATAAGGGCAGTATTGTTTTCTGTGATGCAGCAGCATGCGTTGACCAGTTCCAAGGGCTTTGTAGAAATGTCTTGATCCAAGATTGAAGTCTGTTGGAGAGCTGAGCCCAGTAATTCCATGGCTGATTATGACTTTGTCTAGAACTCACTGGTCCATTATTATGGTTCTCCAAGACAAGACTGCCCTTCCACATGGTTAGTAAAGTCTGTGTCTGCTGCATTGGCAAACCCATCCTTGCAACAAATTTTATGATTTGAACCAGGGGAGTTCACACGCCCTGAAGTTCATGATCCACTTACTGCTATAAGGGCACACCTTCTTTTTGTTTAAGAATTAAGATGACTTAGTAGACAAAGATGCATCTTGAGAAGGTCGTCACTGAGAGCCTGTATGTTAGCACCCGTTTCCTCCTGAAAGGTATTCTGTCAAGTTCTGGGGATTTTGTGTGTAAGAACCTTTGTCACAGAAAAGAGATCTAAAATGGCTTGCTTTACTTCATCTTGAAACAAGAAGAGTCTTCTGAGTCATTGCATCCTGTGCAGGCAAGTGGGTGAGTTTGCTCCCCCTGCTGCCATAGCAGACTTTTTTTGGGGCTAAAGCAGAGGAGCAACAGGCCATAGCAGACTTCATGAGCAAGGTATACTTGCTAAAGGAGGTGTTATCTGGAGAGGTATTGAGACTTGGAGGTCTTGTCGTCTTTGCCTTTCATAGACTGAGGGTCCACAGGATCCCCTTCCCAGGATGCTGGAAGGGAGACTATTCCCAACCCCTTGTTCCAGTAGGGGCAGCTTCAACACATCTAAGCCATGAGGCAATGAGTGAATAAAAGACAGGCATTAGTTGTTGGGTGACAGGGCTCCCCTTTTCAAAGCAACAGATTCCCGAGGTGACACCTGATCATGAGAGGCCGTTATTGAGCTTTGTGCTTACATCAGTATCCCCCATGAGTTCATTCTCATGTCCATGTGAACAATGCATACCTCTCAACCTGGAAATGCCGAACATCTGGCCAAAGGCCCATGAAAAATAGGTACAAATCTGTATGCTGATTAACATAAAATTTACTTACATAATTATGTAACCCTGCCCTATCCAGTGGGATATCAACTTTCAAATGCAAACCGAAGAACAGACAACCAAAATATTGCTCCAGACCCTCTAGTAAATGGTAACCATTCTTTTTGAAATGTGTAGCAATGATTTTCCCTGGGAAGGGAGAAGATGACGAACCTTAGGATTTTGTTTTTGGTGACTTGCAGTATTTGGGTTTTGTGGTGAAAGTAGGGCATTTAATGGTAGGCAGTATTCTAATCTTAACAAAAGAATATTATAGTTTGCTAGGACCTCCAAAAGTCATTCTCCATGGCCTACCGATCAGTGGCATAGGTAGAGTTTGTGCTGCCTGGGGCTGTCTTTGAGTTTTCTGTCCTTCCCCCTCACAAAATCATGGTCGACTGGGGTCCCACCATACACAGCCCTCCCTCCCTGTAGCCATTCCAGTGTCCCATTACTTGGCTATTTTGCCCCATTTACCATAAACACTGTAATGTGCATACTGCTTTACTTCTACAATGATTATTTGGGTTTCATTTAAAACTTACTTTTATTTAACATTTTATAGCACAAACACTAATAGACACCTGCTAAACAAAGCAATACAGTGTCACAATGAAAATAGACTTGTAATTAAAACTTCTCTGCCCTTAGGTTCATAGGTTCATAGGTGGGTACTAGGCTATCGGCCCAAGGGCCTAAGTAAGCCTAGCCAAAAAGGTTTCCTGACTTACGGCACGGAAGAAATTTATTTTCCTGTGACCCTGTCGAGCTGAGCCACAGAAGTGATCCCTGCAGCTTGGAGGGATTGGGATTTCGTTAGGTGTAGCATGTCCAACAGCTCTGGGTTTGACATAGTTTTATATGTTAGGCAGAGATCACCTTGGAGTAGGCGATATGCTACGGAGTAAAGCTGGAGTTTTTTGAGACAGTCAGTGTAGGGCATCTGTTTGAGGCCAGTAATCCTCTTTGTGAGGTACTTCTGTGGCCTTTCCAGCTACTGAAGATGTCTTGTGAGGTACATTCCAAAAGGGGCGCTGTACTCTATAATGGATCTAATGAGTGTTGAATAGAGTGGAATAATGACCTCATTTTTTCCTAGATGAGAACCCTTTTGTAATGAGGTGTGCCACATAGAAGGATTTCCTGACTACTGTGGCGATGTGATTATCAAAGGAGAGACTACAGTCCACCAGGTCTCTTATCACACATTCGGCATTAAGTAGACTGCCGCCTAACTCATATTCATTGAAACAGCATTGAAACCCATATTCAAAGAAAATGCATCTGGCCAGTGGCGGATAAAGATTACCTTTGGGCTATTTTCAAATCATAGGCCCCTTGCACACAAAACATACATGTATTCTTTGTTACACCTTCCTAACTGTATTAAATTGTATTCCTTGTATAATACAGCACACTCATTAGAGCACATTTAAATTTATTGTTTTGAACATTTTTCCAGTAAGCAGTGAAACAAATTGCATGAACCAATAATGATAAAACTGCCCAATTTAGAACATTTCCATCATAAAAGTCTACTCAAACATCTGCAGTCTATGAGTATCAAGTAAATATGCACAATCTCTGCAGACGTAAGTCATCTAAATAATTCCACATTAAAGGGATCTGTAACTAATGAAGAGGTTGCTGCTAGCAAACGTTATATTTCATTGTTTCGTCTACAAATAAAGTGCCTGTTGCTCTTAAGGAATAAATTGCCTATGTTACACAAAAAAAAAAAAAAAATGATAAGCTAGTAATATTGCAATAGGAAATGGAGCGGCATCATTTTCACTGCGGTGCTAACTTACCTCATAGCAACAGTACATACATCAATCATTTGGAAAATGATTGCACCTGTCATCCCGATATTATTCATTTAAGCTGAAGTGTCTTCACACTGTACAGTTACATTCAGTATAGCAAAGTACAGCAAACTGCTAATATACTTTTCTTACCTTACTGCTAACAAAGAAAGTCGACCTTGGGGCAAACTGTTCTGGGCCTGTGTGGATATATGCTCAGTGAAAGTCAATCTTGCAAAGCAGACACAAAGATGCATTATACTTCCCGACTCAGGCTGAGAACTGGCACTTTTGAATCATATAAGTTACAAACAATATTAAGAATTTCCCTTAAAATGGCTACAGATGCTTATTCTAGAAATGCATATTTTTTCAGACTCAAACTGAGAACTGATACTTTTGTATTACAGGAATCAGTGTGATAAGAATGTCCGTTAAATGCTTACAGTGGATATAAAAAGTGTACACACCCCTGTTAAAATGCCAGTTTTTTGTGATATAAAAATGAGACTACATTAAATCATTTCAAAACTTTCCCCCCTTTAATGTGACCTATAACCTGTACAGTTCAATTGAAAAACAAATTTGTTAGGGTTAAAAAAATATAAAAAAACAGAAAACGTACAGTATGCTGGTTGCATAAGTGTGCACACCCTTAAACTAATACTGTGTTAAATCACTTTTTGATTTAATTACAGCGTTCAGTCTTCTTGGGTATACACCTGCCATCAATTAAAGAGACTCTGATTAACCCCCAAATAAAGTTCAGCTGTCCTAGTAGGATTTTCCTGACATTTACTCAGTTGCCTGCTACAGCAACATCCATAGGTTCATAGGTAGATACTAGGCTATTGGCCCTAGGGCCTATACAAGCCTAGCCAAAAAGGTACCCTGGCTTTCGCCACCCAAGAAAATTATTTTCCTGTGCCCTTGTCAAGCAGAACCACAGAAGTGATCCCCGGAGTGAATTTCCTATTACCCATCCAATCATCAAGATTTTTCTTGAATATTGTTAATGAGGAGCTCTGTTTGACAAAGATAGTATGGGAAGTCTCTGTGACAGGAATCTATCCCTCCAGCATGTTCTGTTTATTGTGGTGACAAGGTTTAGGTCCCTAGAGCGTGTAGCTCGGAGGGATTGGGATTTCTTTAAGTGGAGCATGTCTAACAGCTCTGGGTTTGACATAGCTTTGTATGTTAGGCAGAGATCACCTCTGAGTAGGCGATATGCGACGGAGTAAAGCTGGAGTTTTTTGAGACGGTCTGCGTAAGGCATCTGTTTGAGGCCAGTAATCCTCTTTGTGAGGTATTTTTGCAGCCTTTCCAGTTGTTGTAGATGTCTTGTGAGGTACATACCAAAAGGGGCGTTATACTCTATAATGGTTCTAATGAGTGATGAGTAGAGGGGAACAATGACCTCACAAGACATCTACAACAACTGGCACTTTTTGGCATTGAGCTTGAGATCATGTCTTTGACACCAGGCATCTGTCTCATTGAGGCCCTTTTGTAGGATGTCCACATCATTAGGAGTTGCAATTATGGCTCCTAGTTTGCAGTCATCTGCGAATTTAGTTAGCTAAAGACCTTCTGTGTTAGCCTGTACTTCAGAGAAGTAGATACCAAACAAGAGAGGACCCAGGACTGAACCTTGTGGTACTCCACTTGTCACTGGTCTGAAGTCTGATTTGGAGTCTGCTACTTTCACAGTGTGGGTTCTGTCAGTACGCCAGTTGGCAACCCATCTTGTGACATAGGGATTTATACCTAGTTTAGTGTGTTTATCTATATCTATAATTCCAGAGTGGGGGATGGTGTCGAACGCCTTGGCGAGATCCAGATAGGCTGTGTGAACCACCTTACCCTCATCTATGGCTTTGGTGACTATCAAAGAAGTCTGTCAGGTTTAGGAGACATGTTCTGCCTTTTACAAACCCAAACTGTGTGGGGTCCAGAGTTTGGAGATCTCCAATGTCTTTGTTTATGAGTTCCATGATGATGCGTTCCATGGCCTTGCAGACGAGGCTCGTCAGGCTAATGGGGCGGTAGTTCCCAGGGTCTGTTGTGCCCCCCCCCCACAGAGTAGGATAACTGTCGTGGTGCGCCATTCAATGGGCACAAAGCCTAAGGTGAGGCTATGATTGAACATGGTACTTAGGTGGGGTGCCAGTTCATTCTGTAGTTCACGTAGAAGGCAGCCTGGGAGGTTGTCAGGTCCCATGGATGCTGTGTCCTTGGCTTTGCAGCCGTGATTACAGGAACTTTGCATTCTTCAGGTATAGAGATGGGTCCTTTAGGGGGTGAGAGGGGGGTAAAGTTAGCACTGAACCTATCTGCAGGATGTTGGCAGTATCAGTTGGTTCTGTATATTTAGTGTCATTGTGCTGTAACTCAGAGCAGATCTGAGTGTTGCCATTGAGATTTTTGACATAGCTATAGAATGCTTTGTGGTTGTCTTTAGAATCAGTGGCAATTTTGTTTTCATAACTAGTTTTGGAGGATTTTATGAGGGCTCTCAGCTTCTTACTGAGGCTGACCAGGGAGTTCCTCCAATCGTGAGATTTTACTATTTTTTGCAACAGTTTCTTCTGTTGTAGAGTTTGTTTATGGCAGAAGACCACCAGATTGGTTTCCTTTTTTGGAGGATAGCATCTTGGTTCTGTTAGGGATAGCACGATCCATGCACTCGTGTAAGTGCTTATAAAGTGCATTTGTGCAGGATTCAGCAGTCGTACCTCTGTTGTCCATCTGCATGGGTGTCGTGAAGTTTGCCACTTCTATCTTAAGAAGCGTGAAGTTGGCTTTGGAGAAATTTTTTACGGTTGTTTTCCTAAGGGGGGGGGGGGGGTGGGAGCGAGAGGTGGATGTCTAGGGTGATTAGCTTGTGGTCGGATCTGACCAACGAGGAGCTGACCTCTGGTGTGGAACACCAGTCACCAATGTTGGTGATGACCAGGTCTAGGATATTGCTGCCCCTGGTGGGGGTGTGGATAAGTTGATCCAAAGCGTTGGAATTGATGATTTCCAAAAAACGTTGAGCAAAAGAGTTGGTACATGAGTAGTTTTCCCAGTTAATGGTAGGGTAGTTGAAATCGCCCATTATTAGAGTGTTGAGTTGTACCTTAATATTTTCCAATGTATCAAGAAAAGAGGAGTGGGAATCCTGGGGCATGGTGGGGGGTCTTTAGCAAGCTACAGTCTGGATTGTGATTTTGCCCAGAGTTAGTTGAACTTGGATAATCTCGGATGCATTATGCTGAGCAACTAGCTTGGAGGTGTGGATATCCTTAATGAATATGGACACGCCTCCACCTTTAGTGTTTTGGTCCGGGTTTGGTGGCCGAAAGGTGTGATATGAATTATAGCCTGGTAATGCAGGGGTGCTCTCTGGAGCTTTGAAACAGGTCTCTGTCACTGCACAGATGTCAATTTTCTCCATTTTAAGGAGTGCCTCGAGTGAGTGCATTTTGAGGTTTAGACTTGTAGCATTATGGTTTGCAGAGAGTTTGCAAAGTATCAAAGGGATCTTATTGTTGAAAGGTATCAGTCAGGAGAAGGGTACAAAAAGAATTCCACGGCACTAGATATACCATGGAACACAATGAAGACAGTCATCAAAAAGTGGAGAAAATATGGGATAAAAGTGATGTTGCAAAGAACTGGATGTTCCTCCACAGTTTATGAAAATACAAGACAAAAACTGGTCAGGGAGGTTGCCAAGTGTCCTACAGCAACACTGAAGGAGCTGCAGGAATTTCTGGCAAGTACTGTTTGTTTAGTACATGTGACAACAATCTCCCATATTTTCCATATGTCTGGACTGTGGGATAGGGTTGCAAGACGGAAGCCTTTTCCTACACAGAAAAACATCCAGTCCCGGCTAAAATTTGCAAAACAATACAAGTCTCCCAAAAGCATGTTGGAAAATGTTATGGTCTGATGAGACCAAGGGTGAGGTTTTTGGCCACAATTCCAAAAGGTACGTTTGGCGCAAAAGCAACATTTTGCATCACCAAAAGAACACCGTACCCACGGTGAAGCATGGTGGTGGCAGTATCATGCTTTGGGGTTGCTTTTATTAAGTTGGAACTGGGGCTGTAGTCAAGGTAGAGGGAATTATGAACAGTTCCAAATACCAGTCACTTTTGGCCCAAAACCTTCAGGCATCTGCTGGAAAGCTGAAGAGGAATTTCACCTTTCAACATGGCAATTACCCCAAGCATACATCCAGATCAACAAAAGAATGGCTTCACCAGAAGAAAATGACCCAGCCAGAGTCCAGAACTAAATCCAGTAGAAAATCTGTAGGGTGACCTGAAGAGGGCTGTGCATAAGAGATGCCCTTGCAATCTGACAGATTTGGAGTACTTTTCCCAGCAAGAGTGGGCAAATATTGCCAGGTCAAGATGTGCCATGCTGATAGACTTCTACCCAAGAAGACTGAATGCTATAATTAAATCAAAAGGTGCTTCAACAAAGTATTATTTTCAGGGTGTGCACACTTATGCAACCAGCTTATTGTATGTTTTTTTATTTTTTATATTTTCCCCTAACAGATTTGTTTGTTTTTCAATTGAATTGTACAGGTTATAGGTCACATTAAAGGTAGGAAAAATTTTGAAATGATTTATTGTGGTCTCATTTTTTTATATCACAAAAACATGGCATTTTAACAGGGGTGTGTACACTTTTTATATTAACTGTATAGGTCATATTAGAAATGTGCAGTCAGCAGAACAATACACTAAGAGTCTGCTAAAAGGAAACCGCTTCAGTAGAATGAAAAACAATTCTCAGTTAAGCAAAAAAACGTTCTAAGAGCTTATGATACTGTTCTGTGTAATCAAGCATATGTGGAGCGATTAACTTTGCAACCAGGATGCACATTTTCCATAAATTCAATACCATAGTCACTGTGAATACCACATCAGTCCAATTTTATTTTATTTATTTAACATTTGTTTACAGGTAAAGTCCGACTTGGAATGAATCATTTTCCAGTGGAGGCCCAGGGAGAAATGTTCCAAACACATGTCTTTGTAATGTAGGAGGAAACTGGAGCACCCAGAGGAAACCCACACAAACGCAGTGAGGACATGCAGACTCCGCACAGAAGGCACCCTAGCCCTGAATCAAACCAGAGAACCTCTTACTGTGAGGCAACAATGCAAATCGCTGCACTACTGCACCATGGTGCCAAACTGCCATTTGTTTTCCCTTGAGTGGATCAGAGTAAACCACTACAGTACAGAGGAATGGGAAGTAGTAAATATAGGAAAAGAAAAGGGTCTGAGGAGGTGCTGCTATAAGATGACCTAACGCTAAGCCAACAGTGTAAGAAAACACTTTGCACTGTTCATTCATAAAATACTGTGATGTAGAAGAAGTTACAGCACTGATAGAATGGAAGACACCATTATCAGTGTGTAGACACAGACCGCATGTGCACACACACTACTTTTAGATGCAACAGATTAATACACATTCTGTGAGCTACTATCAGATTAATACACAAGTGGAGGAATACGACTGCGAGCTGCTACATTCAAATATAACTTAGTCTTAGCGGCCACAGAGTGGAGGAAATTACCTTCTGCTTAGTACACACACCACAAGTGAGCTGTTCAGATGCTGCTAAGCTATGTATCTGCAACTGCGAGCTGCTGCTGCCTATAAATTACATTAATACACATTATTACATTACAGACATACAAACTGACCAGAACATACTACATGGATGGCATGGAATTAATGAACCACTCCACTGTCTGCTTAGCTGGGCCCGTTGGCAGAATTCTTTGTTTTTCTTATCTCACCTGGGAACCCATTTCAGTGGGTGGGTGCTGGGCGGACTAAAATTTGCACAGACAGCTTCCATTGCTGTATATTCCCTCCAAAACAGTTCAAAACAAAGATATAAAGCTGATGTCATCACGCATGCCCCTGTAGGCTGGTTATGTCAGCCATAAATTTAAAGTTGTAACAAAAGAAAAAAAAAATAGCAAAAAAAATTGCAAATTAAAGGGGCCACTCGGGAATTTGTGGCACCCTATTATTTTGCCCTCAAAACTGGTAAATACCGAGGAATTTGGTAAGGTTGAGAGGTATGGAACAATGCCTGCCGAATGCTGAAATGCATGCAAATATTGTTCTATAAGTAGCATGTATCGGTAAATTCTCATGAACTAGTTACAGGAAGCTAAATCTCATTTGATATACATTTCTACTAGAGAGCTTACTCTCAGTATCTGTATGGATTTCATGGGGGGGGGGGGTTAGTCACCAACCAAAGTGTCTTTCTGTTATTTTTTCAACATTCTGACAAATCTGCATACATCATTTTACAGTAGAGAAATATATTTGCAGCAGTGAAGAAATGCACTTGCTTTCAAGAGCTCATGTTTGAAAGTACAAATTCACACTTCTCGATGGAAAAAAAAATCTTTTTATTATCATCTGGGACCCTTTCATGTCAAGAGCTGAAAAATGAAAGTTTTGGATCTAGACATTTCCTTTGTTCCTCACTGCAAGTGCATTAGCTAAGAATCTGGTAAACTACATTATGCGTATTACTGGAGAAGTCTTAGAAGCATTCAACACTTCACTTTTCTTGAAGAGGAGAAAGGGAAAATTGCAGGAATTAAGGTGAAGACAGAAAGTACTTATTCACCTTTGTATCTTTACAAAGGCAGAAGGTCATCCAGAAACTATCAATGCTGCTGTTGCTGGGTTGAAGTGTAAAGCTAATGGTTGTAAAACTGGTGATGCGCATAATTTACTTATAGCAGAATCAGTTGTGGTATAACAATGAAGAAACAGTGGACAGAATTTTTAGGGAAACAGACCTGAGCCTTATTTTATTAAAAGATGTGGATATATACAGAGCAAGCAAATTACTGGTATGTGGTTAAAGAAATTAACTGAGGAAGAAGGATAAATGTAAATTAAAACATGACTCATAATGCAAAAGAAATTAAAGTGAAAAAAGTATCACAGGACTTTGTATTCAAACAGTAATGGAGACCAGAAAAAAGTTAATACAACTGACTGATTGAAATTCAAGCTCTTGAACCAGGTGAGAGGAAACTTTGTCCAGCTTTTAATAAATGTTGTGGAATCTGTGCAAGAAGAGGATATCTTGCAAAATTCTGTGAAAGGAAAGATGTGTTCAAGGGAATTAGCATGTTGCTTAACAGTCATGTCAAAATGAGATGCTGATGCTCTTGAAATCAAAAGAGGTGGTACAGTAAAAAAAAGTAATGTCTTTCAGCTTTTCCCGGTTAGGTGTCGCGACAGCGGTACTCCGGTCCGCTAATGATTGGCGGTGGATTTTTTACGGTGCTGAGCTGCCATCCTGACGCCCAACCTTCAAAAAAGGCACACCCATTCAAGCACGCACCAACCTGCATGTCTTTATACATCAGTCGACCACGGGGAGGACATGCAGACTCCACAAAGTAGTCTCTCCAGCCGAGAATCGAACAGGAGAACCTCTTGCTGTGAGGCGACAATGCTAACCGCTGCACCACCATGGCAAAAGAGGTGATGCAGTAAAATATGAAAATGTCTCAGAGACATTATACAAAAATGCAAGTCAAATGTTAGGAAGAATGCTAAAAATTAATAAACAGAATGATGAATTTGACGTATACACATGTTCAGCGTATATTTTGTCTGAATATTCTTTTAAAACAATGGGGTTCATTAGCACTGAAATCTGAACATTGCTTACATATTCTGGCCACTGGATGGAGACATTGAGTTAAAAAATCTACTGATCTGTGTATAACAATAACAAATAAAAGATCATTTTTCAAATTATTTTGAATCATTTGGCCTATGAGAAACTAGGAATGATAAAACAAATTTAGTGTATGAAATAAAAAAGTCCATTTGTACACGAACACATAGTTACAAAGATATCTCAGACTATTTCATTCTATTTAATAATATACCAGAACTTCTTCAGAAGAAGATAAAACAGCCACACTCCACCATGTAAAAGAAGTGCCAATAAGTCATGTGAAAAGATTAGCCAGTAAAATCAACCAGTATGAAGGTGTATCGCTACTACTACTACTACTGTCTTTCGGCTTTTCCCCGGTTAGGGGTCGCCACAGCGAAACTCCGGTCCGCTAATGATTGGCAGTTGATTTTTACGTGCTGGCTTGCCGGGCCTAACGCACAACCTTCAACGAAGGAACGCCCATCCATGCATGTCGACACCAGAAGACGCTCTGACAGTTGAACGGCAACGTCTAACTGTGAGGCGACACCGCATCGCTGGCATATACAAATCATTGAAAACTCATTTAAATATCATTCTGTAAAATACACAAAATAAAATTGTAATATCTTTTTAACTGTAAAAAATATATATTAATACTCTCATTAAGACCTGATGCCCGATCAGCCACAAGGTCTATTTGCCAGTAACCTCACTGCATTCTAATAATGTTCTAAAATTGGCACTGAAAATTTCACTTTTGACACTATCCACGACAAAAAAATGAAAATTTCTTAAAACCCACACATGTACTAACATGTTTTGCAAGAGCATTAGAAAAATCTTTCTTCTTAATCACCAGTAAATGTTCATAAATACTTCTATTTAAACATCTTATAGTTTTCCCAACGTAAAACCTATCACAGGAATTACATAAGGCAGTGTAAACAACATTCTTACTATTATAAGAATACCTTGCCTTAGCCCAGACAATCCTGTTACAATGTTTAAATTCAACTGATGAAACGTTAACTATGTATCTGTACCATACCTCCCAACCATACTGAGTTTTGGGGTCCAAATAATGGGGTACCACGATTCC